>NW_026734692.1:0-259652 GCF_949786415.1 Peromyscus eremicus | reverse complement strand
CGCAATAGTGAATCTTCTTACCAGAAAACAACTCTTGCTCATAGGACCAGAAACTGCATGTGATTCAACTCCATTTCTGACTGGGAAACAAATACTAGCTCGCCTTACAAGAAACACACTCTGCTTATCAGAAAAGAGCACTCTTCTAATCTACTGTGTTTCCTATAGGGCCAGAACAGTGAGCTTGCTCAGAACAAAGGAACTGTGTGTCCAACAAACGGGCCATATCTAGTTCAACTCTGCTTAGGAAACTGACAAGAACAGTAGCTTCTCTTCAGTCCAATACACTGTACTTGCTGGTAAAAGTCGCTAGTGCTATTTGCACTGTGTATGGCAAATGGAGCACAATAGTGAATCTTCTTACCAGAAAACAACTCTTGCTCATAGGACCAGAAACTGCATGTGATTCAACTCCATTTCTGACTGGGAAACAAATACTAGCTCTCCTTACAAGAAACACACTCTGCTTTTGAGAAAAGAGCACTCTTCTAATCTACTGTTTTTTTTATAGGGCCAGAACAGTGAGCTTGCTCAGAACAATAGAACTGTGCTTCAGACACACGGGACATATCTAGTTCAACTCTGCTTGAAACTGACAAGAACAGTAGCTTCTCTTCAGTCCAATACACTGTATATGCTGAGAACAGACTCGAGTGCTATCTGCACTGTGTATGGCAATGGGAGCGCAATAGTGACTCTTCTTACCAGAAAACAACTCTTGGTTGTAGAAGCAGAAACTGCATGTGATTCAACTCCATTTCTGACTGGGAAACAAATACTAGGTCGTCTTACAAGAAACATACTCTGCTTTTGAGAAAGAGCACTCTTCTAATCTACTGTGTTTCCTATAGGCCCAGAACAGTGAGCTTGCTCAGAAAAAAAGAACTGTGCTTCCGACACACGGGCCATATCTAGTTCAACTCTGCTTAGGAAACTGACAAGAACAGTAGCTTCTCTTCAGTCCAATACACTGTACTTGCTGGGATCAGACTGCGAGTGCTCTTTGCACTGTGTATGGCAATGGGAGCAGCAAATGTGACTGCTTCTTAGCCACGAAAACAACTCTTGCTCGCTAGGACCAGAAACTGCATGAGATTAAAATCCGTTTCTAATTGGGAAACAAACACTAGCTGCCTTACAAGAAACACACTCTGCTTTTGAGAAAAGAGCACTCTTCTACTCTACTGTGATTCCTATAGGGCCAGAAGAGTGAGCTTGCTCAGAACAAAGGAACTGTGCTTTCCACACACGGGCCATATCTAGTTCAAATCTGCTTAGGAAACTGACAAGAACAGTAGCGTCTCTTCAGTCCAATACACTGTACTTGCTGGGAACAGACGCTAGAGCTATTTGCACTGTGTATGGCAAATGGAGTGCAATAGTGACTCTTTTTACCAGAAAACAACTCGTGCTCGGAGGACCAGAAACTGCATGTGATTCAATTCCATTTCTGACTGGGAAACAAA
Organism: Peromyscus eremicus; assembly: GCF_949786415.1. NCBI lineage: Eukaryota > Metazoa > Chordata > Mammalia > Rodentia > Cricetidae > Peromyscus > Peromyscus eremicus. The sequence goes on along the minus strand of NW_026734692.1, from coordinate 258,186 downwards.
TACTAGCTCGCCTTACAAGCAACACACTCTGCTTTTGAGAAAAGAGCACTCTTCTAATCAACTGTGTTTCCTATAGTGCCAGAACAGTGAGCTTGCTCAGAACAAAGGAACTGTGCTTCCGACACACGGGCCATATCTAGTTCAACTCTGCTTAGGAAACTGACAAGAAGAGTAGCTTCTCTTCAGTCCAATACACTGTACATGCTGGGAACAGACGCTAGTGCTATTTGCACTGTGTATTGCAAATGGAGCGCAATAGTGACTCTTCTTACCAGAAAACAACTCTTGCTTGTAGGAGGAGAAACTGCATTTGATTCAACTCCATTTCTGACTGGGAAACAAATTCTAGCTCGCCTTACAAGAAACATACTCTGCTTTTGAGAAAAGAGCACTCTTCTAATCTACTGTGTTTCCTATAGGGCCAGAACAGTGAGCTTGCTCAGAACAATAGAACTGTGTGTCCAACCCACGGGCCATATCTAGTTCAACTCTGCTTAGGAAACTGACAAGAACAGTAGCTTCTCTTCAGTCCAATACACTGTACTTGCTGGTAAAAGTCGCTAGTGCTATTTGCACTGTGTATGGCAAATGGAGCGCAATAGTGAATCTTCTTACCAGAAAACAACTCTTGCTCATAGGACCAGAAACTGCATGTGATTCAACTCCATTTCTGACTGGGAAACAAATACTAGCTCGCCTTACAAGAAACACACTCTGCTTTTGAGAAAAGAGCACTCTTCTAATCTACTGTTTTTCCTATAGGGCCAGAACAGTGAGCTTGCTCAGAACAATAGAACTGTGCTTCTGACACACGGGCCATATCTAGTTCAACTCTGCTTGAAACTGACAAGAACAGTAGCTTCTTTTCAGTCCAATACACTGTACTTGCTGGGCACAGACGCTAGTGCTATTTGCACTGAATATGGCAATGGGAGCGCAATTGTGACTGTTCTTAGCAGAAAACAACTCTTGCTAGTAGGACCAGAAAATGCATGTGATTCAACTCCGTTTACGACTGGGAAACAAACACTAGCTCGCCTTACAAGAAACCCACTCTGCTTTTGAGTAAAGAGCCCTCTTCTACTCTACTGTGATTCCTATAGTGCCAGAACAGTGAGCTTGCTCAGAACAAAGGAACTGTGCTTCCGACACACGGGCCACATCTAGTTCAACTCTGCTTAGGAAACTGACAAGAAGAGTAGCTTCTCTTCAGTCCAATACACTGTACATGCTTTGAACAGACGCTAGTGCTATTTGCACTGTGTATTGCAAATGGAGCGCAATAGTGACTCTTCTTACCAGAAAACAACTCTTGCTTGTAGGAGCAGAAACTGCATGTGATTCAAACCCCATTTCTGACTGGGAAACAAATACTAGCTCGCCTTTCAAGAAACATACTCTGCTTTTGAGAAAAGAGCACTCTTCTAATCTACTCTGTTTCCTATAGGGCCAGAACAGTGAGCTTGCTCAGAACAAAAGAACTGTGCTTCCGACACACGCGCCATATCTAGTTCAACTCTGCTTAGGAAACTGACAAGAGCAGTATCTTCTCTTCAGTCCAATACACTGTACTTGCTGGGAACAGACGCAGGTGCTATTTGCACTGTGTATGGCAAATGGAGCGCAATAGTGACTCTTCTTACCAGAAAACAAGTCTTGCTTATAGGAGCAGAAACTGCATGTGATTCAACTCCATTTCTGACTGGGAAACAAATACTAGGTCGCCTTACAAGAAACATACTCTGCTTTTGAAAAAAGAGCACTCTTCTAATCTACTGTGTTTCCTATAGGGCCAGAACAGTGAGCTTGCTCAGAACAAAAGAACTGTGCTTCCGACACACGGGCCATATCTAGTTCAACTCTGCTTAGGAAACTGACAAGAACAGTAGCTTCTCTTCAGTCCAATACACAGTACTTCCTGGGCACAGACGCGAGTGTTAATTGCACTGAGTATGGCAATGGGAGCGCAACTGTGACTGTTCTTAGCAGAAAACAACTCTTGCTAGTAGGACCAGAAACTGCATGTGATTCAACTCCGTTTACTACTGGGAAACAAACACTAGATCGCCTTACAACAAACACACTCTGCTTTTGAGAAAAGAGCACTCTTCTACTCTACTGTGATTCCTATAGGGCCAGAACAGTGAGCTTGCTCAGAAAAAGGAACTGTGCTTTCGACACACGGGCCATATCTAGTTTAAATCTGCTTAGGAAACTGACAAGAACAGTAGCGTCTCTTCAGTCCAATGCACTGTACTTGCTGGGAACAGACGCTAGAGCTATTTGCACTGTGTATGGCAAATGGAGTGCAATAGTGACTCTTTTTACCAGAAAACAACTCGTGCTCGGAGGACCAGAAACTGCATGTGATTCAATTCCATTTCTGACTGGGAAACAAATACTAGCTCGCCTTACAAGAAACACACTCTGCTTTTGAGAAAAGAGCACTCTTCTAATCTACTGTGTTTCCTATAGTGCCAGAAGAGTGAGCTTGCTCAGAACAAAGGAACTGTGCTTCTGACACACGGGCCATATCTAGTTCAACTCTGCTTAGGAAACTGACAAGAAGAGTAGCTTCTCTTCAGTCCAATACACTGTACATGCTGGAAACAGACGCTAGTGCTATTTGCACTGTGTATTGCAAATGGAGCGCAATAGTGACTCTTCTTACCAGAAAACAACTCTTGCTTGTAGGAGCAGAAACTGCATGTGATTCAAACCCCATTTCTGACTGGGAAACAAATACTAGCTCGCCTTACAAGAAACATACTCTGCTTTTGAGAAAAGAGCACTCTTCTAATCTACACTGTTTCCTATAGGGCCAGAACAGTGAGCTTGCTCAGAACAAAAGAACTGTGCTTCCGACACACGGGCCATATCTAGTTCAAATCTGCTTAGGAAACTGACAAGAACAGTATCTTCTCTTCAGTCCAATACACTGTACTTGCTGGGAACAGACGCTAGTGCTATTTGCACTGTGTATGGCAAATGGAGCGCAATAGTGACTCTTCTTACCAGAAAACAACTCTTGGTTGTAGAAGCAGAAACTGCATGTGATTCAACTCCATTTCTGACTGGGAAACAAATACTAGGTCGTCTTACAAGAAACATACTCTGCTTTTGAGAAAAGAGCACTCTTCTAATCTACTGTGTTTCCTATAGGGCCAGAACAGTGAGCTTGCTCAGAAAAAAAGAACTGTGCTTCCGACACACGGGCCATATCTAGTTCAACTCTGCTTAGGAAACTGACAAGAACAGTAGCTTCTCTTCAGTCCAATACACTGTACTTCCTGGGCACAGACGCGAATGCTATTTGCACTGAGTATGGCAATGGGAGCGCAACTGTGACTGTTCTTAGCAGAAAACAACTCTTGCTAGTAGGACCAGAAACTGCATGTGATTCAACTCCGTTTACGACTGGGAAACAAATACTAGCTCGCCTTACAAGAAACACACTCTGCTTTTGAGTAAAGAGCACTCTTCTACTCTACTGTGATTCCTATAGTGCCAGAACAGTGAGCTTGCTCAGAACAAAGGAACTGTGCTTCCAACACAAGGGCCATATCTAGTTCAACTCTGCTTAGGAAACTGACAAGAAGAGTAGCTTCTCTTCAGTCCAATACACTGTGCATGCTGGGAACAGACGCTAGTGCTATTTGCACTGTGTATTGCAAATGGAGCACAATAGTGACTCTTCTTACCAGAAAACAAATTTTGCTTGTAGGAGCAGAAACTGCATGTGATTCAACTCCATTTCTGACTGGGAAACAAATACTAGCTCGCCTTACAAGAAACATACTCTGCTTTTGAGAAAAGAGCACTCTTCTAATCTACTGTGTTTCCTATAGGGCCAGAACAGTGAGCTTGCTCAGAACAAAAGAACTGTGCTTCCGACACACGGGCCATATCTAGTTCAACTCTGCTTAGGAAACTGACAAGAACAGTAGCTTCTCTTCAGTCCAATACACTGTACTTGCTGGAACTGTCGCTAGTGCTATTTGCACTGTGTATGGCAAATGGAGCGCAATAGTGAATCTTCTTACCAGAAAACAACTCTTGCTCATAGGACCAGAAACTGCATGTGATTCAACTCCATTTCTGACTGGGAAACAAATACTAGCTCGCCTTACAAGAAACACACTCTGCTTATCAGAAAAGAGCACTCTTCTAATCTACTGTGTTTCCTATAGGGCCAGAACAGTGAGCTTGCTCAGAACAAAGGAACTGTGTGTCCAACAAACGGGCCATATCTAGTTCAACTCTGCTTAGGAAACTGACAAGAACAGTAGCTTCTCTTCAGTCCAATACACTGTACTTGCTGGTAAAAGTCGCTAGTGCTATTTGCACTGTGTATGGCAAATGGAGCACAATAGTGAATCTTCTTACCAGAAAACAACTCTTGCTCATAGGACCAGAAACTGCATGTGATTCAACTCCATTTCTGACTGGGAAACAAATACTAGCTCGCCTTACAAGAAACACACTCTGCTTTTGAGAAAAGAGCACTCTTCTAATCTACTGTTTTTTTTATAGGGCCAGAACAGTGAGCTTGCTCAGAACAATAGAACTGTGCTTCTGACACACGGGACATATCTAGTTCAACTCTGCTTGAAACTGACAAGAACAGTAGCTTCTCTTCAGTCCAATACACTGTATATGCTGAGAACAGACTCGAGTGCTATCTGCACTGTGTATGGCAATGGGAGCGCAATAGTGACTCTTCTTACCAGAAAACAACTCTTGGTTGTAGAAGCAGAAACTGCATGTGATTCAACTCCATTTCTGACTGGGAAACAAATACTAGGTCGTCTTACAAGAAACATACTCTGCTTTTGAGAAAAGAGCACTCTTCTAATCTACTGTGTTTCCTATAGGCCCAGAACAGTGAGCTTGCTCAGAAAAAAAGAACTGTGCTTCCGACACACGGGCCATATCTAGTTTAACTCTGCTTAGGAAACTGACAAGAACAGTAGCTTCTCTTCAGTCCAATACACTGTACTTCCTGGGCACAGATGCGAGTGCTATTTGCACTGAGTATGGCAATGGGAGCGCAACTGTGACTGTTCTTAGCAGAAAACAACTCTTGCTAGTAGGACCAGAAACTGCATGTGATTCAACTCCGTTTACGACTGGGAAACAAATACTAGCTCGCCTTACAAAAACACACTCTGCTTTTGAGAAAAGAGCACTCTTCTACTCTACTGTGATTCCTATAGGGCCAGAACAGTGAGCTTGCTCATAACAAAGGAACTGTGCTTTCGACACACGGGCCATATCTAGTTCAAATCTGCTTAGGAAACTGACAAGAACAGTAGCGTCTCTTCAGTCCAATACACTGAACTTGCTGGGAACAGACGCTAGAGTTATTTGCACTGTGTATGGCAAATGGAGTGCAATAGTGACTCTTCTTATCAGAAAACAACTTGTGCTCGTAGGACCAGAAACTGCATGTGATTCAATTCTATTTCTGACAGGGAAACAAATACTAGCTCGCCTTACAAGAAACACACTCTGCTTTTGAGAAAAGAGCACTCTTCTAATCTACTGTGTTTCCTATAGGGCCAGAACAGTGAGCTTGCTCAGAACAATAGAACTGTGCGTCCAACACACGGGCCATATCTAGTTCAACTCTGCTTAGGAAACTGACAAGAACAGTAGCTTCCCTTCAGTCCAATACACTGTACTTGCTGGTAAATGTCGCTAGTGCTATTTGCACTGTGTATGGCAAATAGAGCGCAATAGTGAATCTTCTTACCAGAAAACAACTCTTGCTCATAGGACCAGAAACTGCATGTGATTCAACTCCATTTCTGACTGGGAAACAAATACTAGCTCGCCTTACAAGAAACACACTCTGCTTTTGAGAAAAGAGCACTCTTCTAATCTACTGTTTTTCCTATAGGGCCAGAACAGTGAGCTTGCTTAGAACAATAGAACTGTGCTTCTGACACACGGGCCATATCTAGTTCAACTCTGCTTAGGAAACTGACAAGAAGAGTAGCTTCTCTTCAGTCCAATACACTGTACTTGCTGGGCACAGACGCGAGTGCTATCTGCACTGTGTATGGCAATGGGAGCGCAAAAGTGACTCTTCTTAGCAGAAAACAACTCTTGCTAGTAGGACCAGAAACTGCATGTGATTCACCTCCGTTTACGACTGGGAAACAAACAGTAGGTCGCCTTACAAGAAACACACTCTGCTTTTGAGAAAAGAGTACTCTTCTACTCTACTGTGATTCCTATATGACCAGAAGAGTGAGCTTGCTCAGAACAAAGGATCTGTGCTTCCGACACACGGGCCATATCTAGTTCAACTCTGCTTAGGAATCTGACAAGAACAGTAGCTTCTCTTCAGTCCAATACACTGTACTTGCTGGGAACAGACGCTAGTGCTATTTGCACTGTGTATGGCAAATGGATCTCAATAGTGACTCTTCTTACCAGAAAACAACTCTTGCTTGTAGGATCAGAACCTGCATGTGATTCAACTCCTTTTCTGACTGGGAAACAAATACTAGCTCTCCTTGCAAGAAACATACTCTGCTATAGAGAAAAGAGCACTCTTCTACTCTACTGTGTTTCCTTAGGGCCAGAACAGTGAGCTTGCTCAGAACAAAAGAACTGTGCTTCCGACACAGGGGCCATATCTAGTTCAACTCTGCTTAGGAAACTGACAAGAACAGTAGCTTCTCTTCAGTCCATTAAACTGTACTTGCTGGGAACAGACACGAGTGCTATTTGCACTGTGTATGGCAATGGGAGCGCAATCGTGACTGTTCTTAGCAGAAAACAACTCTTGCTAGTAGGACCAGAAACTGCATGTGATTCAACTCCATTTACGACTGGGAAACAAACACTAGCTCGCCTTACAAGAAACACACTCTGCTTTTGAGTAAAGAGCACTCTTCTACTCTACTGTGATTCCTATAGTGCCAGAACAGTGAGCTTGCTCAGAACAAATGAACTGTGCTTCCGACACACGGGCCATATCTAGTTCAACTCTGCTTAGGAAACTGACAAGAAGAGCAGCTTCTCTTCATTCCAATACACTGTGCAAGCTGGGAACAGACACTAGTGCTATTTGCACTGTGTATTGCAAATGGAGCGCAATAGTGACTCTTCTTACCAGAAAACAACTCTTTCTTGTAGGAGCAGAAACTGCATGTGATTCAACTCCATTTCTGACTGGGAAACAAATACTAGCTCGCCTTACAAGAAACATACTCTGCTTTTGAGAAAATAGCACTCTTCTAATCTACTGTGTTTCCTATAGGGCCAGAACAGTGAGCTTGCTCAGAACAAAAGAACTGTGCTTCCGACACACGGGCCATATCTAGTTCAACTCTGCTTAGGAAACTGACAAGAACAGTATCTTCTCTTCAGTCCAATACACTGTACTTGCTGGGCACAGACGCGAATGCTATTTGCACTGAGTATCGCAATGGGAGCACAATTGTGACTGTTCTTAGCAGAAAACAACTCTTGCTAGTAGGACCAGAAACTGCATGTGATTCAACTCCGTTTACGACTGGGAAAAAAACACTAGCTCGCCTTACAAGAAACACACTCTGCTTTTGAGAAAAGAGCACTCTTCTAATCTACTGTGTTTCCTATATGGTCAGATCAGTGAGCTTGCTCAGAACAAAGGAACTGTGCTTCCGACACACGGGCCATATCTAGTTCAACTCTGCTTAGGAAACTGACAAGAACAGTAGCTTCTCTTCAGTCCAATACACTGTAATGGCTGGTAACAGTCGCTAGTGCTATTTGCACTGTGTATGGCAAATGGAGCACAATAGTGAATCTTCTTACCAGAAAACAACTCTTGCTCATAGGACCAGAAACTGCATGTGATTCAACTCCATTTCTGACTGGGAAACAAATACTAGTTCGCCTTACAAGAAACACACTCTGCTTTTGAGAAAAGAGCACTCTTCTAATCTACTGTGTTTCCTACATGGTCAGATCAGTGAGCTTGCTCAGAACAAAGGAACTGTGCTTCCGACACACGGGCCATATCTAGTTCAACTCTGCTTAGGAAACTGACAAGAACAGTAGCTTCTCTTCAGTCCAATACACTGTAATGGCTGGTAACAGTCGCTAGTGCTATTTGCACTGTGTATGGCAAATGGAGCACAATAGTGAATCTTCTTACCAGAAAACAACTCTTGCTCATAGGACCAGAAACTGCATGTGATTCAACTCCATTTCTGACTGGGAAACAAATACTAGTTCGCCTTACAAGAAACACACTCTGCTTTTGAGAAAAGAGCACTCTTCTAATCTACTGTGTTTCCTATAGGGCCAGAACAGTGAGCTTGCTCAGAGCAATAGAACTGTGCGTCCAACCCACGGGCCATATCTAGTTCAACTCTGCTTAGGAAACTGACAAGAACAGTAGCTTCTCTTCAGTCCAATACACTGTACTTGCTGGTAAAAGTCGCTAGTGCTATTTGCACTGTGTATGGCAAATGGATCTCAATAGTGACTCTTCTTACCAGAAAACAACTCTTGCTTGTAGGAGCAGAACCTGCATGTGATTCAACTCAATTTCTGACTGGGAAACAAATACTAGCTCTCCTTACAAGAAACATACTCTGCTATAGAGAAAAGAACACTCTTCTACTCTACTGTTTTTCCTTAGGGCCAGAACAGTGAGCTTGCTCAGAACAAAAGAACTGTGCTTCCGACACAGGGGCCATATCTAGTACAACTCTGCTTAGGAAACTGACAAGAACAGTAGCTTCTCTTCAGTCCAATACACTGTACTTGCTGGGAACAGACACGAGTGCTATTTGCACTGTGTATGGCAATGGGAGCGCAATCGTGACTGTTCTTAGCAGAAAACAACTCTTGCTAGTAGGACCAGAAACTGCATGTGATTCAACTCCATTTACGACTGGGAAACAAACACTGGCTCGCCTTACAAGAAACACACTCTGCTTTTGAGTAAAGAGCACTCTTCTACTCTACTGTGATTCCTATAGTGCCAGAACAGTGAGCTTGCTCAGAACAAATGAACTGTGCTTCCGACACACGGGCCATATCTAGTTCAACTCTGCTTAGGAAACTGACAAGAAGAGCAGCTTCTCTTCATTCCAATACACTGTGCAAGCTGGGAACAGACACTAGTGGTATTTGCACTGTGTATTGCAAATGGAGCGCAATAGTGACTCTTCTTACCAGAAAACAACTCTTTCTTGTAGGAGCAGAAACTGCATGTGATTCAACTCCATTTCTGAGTGGGAAACAAATACTAGCTCACCTTACAAGAAACATACTCTGCTTTTGAGAAAATAGCACTCTTCTAATCTACTGTGTTTCCTATAGGGCCAGAACAGTGAGCTTGCTCAGAACAAAAGAACTGTGCTTCCGACACACGGGCCATATCTAGTTCAACTCTGCTTAGGAAACTGACAAGAACAGTAGCTTCTCTTCAGTCCAATACACTGTACTTGCTGGGCACAGACGCGAATGCTATTTGCACTGAGTATCGCAATGGGAGCACAATTGTGACTGTTCTTAGCAGAAAACAATTCTTGCTAGTAGGACCAGAAACTGCATGTGATTCAACTCCGTTTACGACTGGGAAAAAAACACTAGCTCGCCTTACAAGAAACACACTCTGCTTTTGAGAAAAGAGCACTCTTCTAATCTACTGTGTTTCCTATATGGTCAGATCAGTGAGCTTGCTCAGAACAAAGGAACTGTGCTTCCGACACACGGGCCATATCTAGTTCAACTCTGCTTAGGAAACTGACAAGAACAGTAGCTTCTCTTCAGTCCAATACACTGTAATGGCTGGTAACAGTCGCTAGTGCTATTTGCACTGTGTATGGCAAATGGAGCACAATAGTGAATCTTCTTACCAGAAAACAACTCTTGCTCATAGGACCAGAAACTGCATGTGATTCAACTCCATTTCTGACTGGGAAACAAATACTAGTTCGCCTTACAAGAAAAACTCTCTGCTTTTGAGTAAAGAGCACTCTTCTAATCTACTGTGTTTCCTATAGGGCCAGAACAGTGAGCTTGCTCAGAACAATAGAACTGTGCGTCCAACCCACGGGCCATATCTAGTTCAACTCTGCTTAGGAAACTGACAAGAACAGTAGCTTCTCTTCAGTCCAATACACTGTACTTGCTGGTAAAAGTCGCTAGTGCTATTTGCACTGTGTATGGCAAATGGATCTCAATAGTGACTCTTCTTACCAGAAAACAACTCTTGCTTGTAGGAGCAGAACCTGCATGTGATTCAACTCCATTTCTGACTGGGAAACAAATACTAGCTCTCCTTACAAGAAACATACTCTGCTTTTGAGAAAAGAACACTCTTCTACTCTACTGTGTTTCCTTAGGGCCAGAACAGTGAGCTTGCTCAGAACAAAAGAACTGTGCTTCCGACACAGGGGCCATATCTAGTACAACTCTGCTTAGGAAACTGACAAGAACAGTAGCTTCTCTTCAGTCCAATACACTGTACTTGCTGGGAACAGACACGAGTGCTATTTGCACTGTGTATGGCAATGGGAGCGCAATCGTGACTGTTCTTAGCAGAAAACAACTCTTGCTAGTAGGACCAGAAACTGCATGTGATTCAACTCCATTTACGACTGGGAAACAAACACTAGCTCGCCTTACAAGAAACACACTCTGCTTTTGAGTAAAGAGCACTCTTCTACTCTACTGTGATTCCTATAGTGCCAGAACAGTGAGCTTGCTCAGAACAAAAGAACTGTGCTTCCGACACACGGGCCATATCTAGTTCAACTCTGCTTAGGAAACTGACAAGAACAGTAGCTTCTCTTCAGTCCAATACACTGTACTTGCTGGGCACAGACGCGAATGCTATTTGCACTGAGTATCGCAATGGGAGCACAATTGTGACTGTTCTTAGCAGAAAACAACTCTTGCTAGTAGGACCAGAAACTGCATGTGATTCAACTCCGTTTACGACTGGGAAAAAAACACTAGCTCGCCTTACAAGAAACACACTCTGCTTTTGAGAAAAGAGCACTCTTCTAATCTACTGTGTTTCCTATATGGTCAGATCAGTGAGCTTGCTCAGAACAAAGGAACTGTGCTTCCGACACACGGGCCATATCTTGTTCAACTCTGCTTAGGAAACTGACAAGAACAGTAGCTTCTCTTCAGTCTAATACACTGTACTTGCTGGTAACAGTCGCTAGTGCTATTTGCACTGTGTATGGCAAATGGAGCACAATAGTGAATCTTCTTACCAGAAAACAACTCTTGCTCTTAGGACCAGAAACTGCATGTGATTCAACTCCATTTCTGACTGGGAAACAAATACTAGCTCGCCTTACAAGAAACACACTCTGCTTTTGAGAAAAGAGCACTCTTCTAATCTACTGTGTTTCCTATAGGGCCAGAACAGTGAGTTGCTCAGAACAATAGAACTGTGCTTCTGACACACGGGCCATATCTATTTCAACTCTGCTTGAAACTGACAAGAACAGTAGCTTCTCTTCAGTCCAATACACTGTACTTGCTGGGCACAGACGCGAGTGCTATTTGCACTGAGTATGGCAATGGGAGCGCAATTGTGACTGTTCTTAGCAGAAAACAACTCTTGCTAGTAGGACCAGAAACTGCATGTGATTCAACTCCGTTTACGACTGGGAAATACACACTAGCTCGCCTTACAAGAAACACACTCTGCTTTTGAGTAAAGAGCACTCTTCTACTCTACTGTGATTCCTATAGTGCCAGAACAGTGAGCTTGCTCAGAACAAATGAACTGTGCTTCCGACACACGGGCCATATCTAGTTCAACTCTGCTTAGGAAACTGACAAGAAGAGCAGCTTCTCTTCATTCCAATACACTGTGCAAGCTGGGAACAGACACTAGTGCTATTTGCACTGTGTATTGCAAATGGAGCGCAATAGTGACTCTTCTTACCAGAAAACAACTCTTTCTTGTAGGAGCAGAAACTGCATGTGATTCAACTCCATTTCTGACTGGGAAACAAATACTAGCTCACCTTACAAGAAACATACTCTGCTTTTGAGAAAAGAGCACTCTTCTAATCTACTGTGTTTCCTATAGGGCCAGAACAGTGAGCTTGCTCAGAACAAAAGAACTGTGCTTCCGACACACGGGCCATATCTAGTTCAACTCTGCTTAGGAAACTGACAAGAACAGTAGCTTCTCTTCAGTCCAATACACTGTACTTGCTGGGCACAGACGCGAATGCTATTTGCACTGAGTATCGCAATGGGAGCACAATTGTGACTGTTCTTAGCAGAAAACAACTCTTGCTAGTAGGACCAGAAACTGCATGTGATTCAACTCCGTTTACGACTGGGAAAAAAACACTAGCTCGCCTTACAAGAAACACACTCTGCTTTTGAGAAAAGAGCACTCTTCTAATCTACTGTGTTTCCTATATGGTCAGATCAGTGAGCTTGCTCAGAACAAAGGAACTGTGCTTCCGACACACGGGCCATATCTAGTTCAACTCTGCTTAGGAAACTGACAAGAACAGTAGCTTCTCTTCAGTCCAATACACTGTAATGGCTGGTAACAGTCGCTAGTGCTATTTGCACTGTGTATGGCAAATGGAGCACAATAGTGAATCTTCTTACCAGAAAACAACTCTTGCTCATAGGACCAGAAACTGCATGTGATTCAACTCCATTTCTGACTGGGAAACAAATACTAGTTCGCCTTACAAGAAAAACTCTCTGCTTTTGAGTAAAGAGCACTCTTCTAATCTACTGTGTTTCCTATAGGGCCAGAACAGTGAGTTGCTCAGAACAATAGAACTGTGCTTCTGACACACGGGCCATATCTAGTTCAACTCTGCTTGAAACTGACAAGAACAGTAGCTTCTCTTCAGTCCAATACACTGTACTTGCTGGGCACAGACGCGAGTGCTATTTGCACTGAGTATGGCAATGGGAGCGCAATTGTGACTGTTCTTAGCAGAAAACAACTCTTGCTAGTAGGACCAGAAACTGCATGTGATTCAACTCCGTTTACGACTGGGAAACACACACTAGCTCGCCTTACAAGAAACACACTCTGCTTTTGAGTAAAGAGCACTCTTCTACTCTACTGTGATTCCTATAGTGCCAGAACAGTGAGCTTGCTCAGAACAAAGGAACTGTGCTTCCGACACACGGGCCATATCTAGTTCAACTCTGCTTAGGAAACTGACAAGAAGAGTAGCTTCTCTTCAGTCCAATACACTGTACATTCTGGGAACAGACGCTAGTGCTATTTGCACTTTGTATTGCAAATGGAGTGCAATAGTGACTCTTCTTACCAGAAAACAACTCTTGCTTGTAGGAGCAGAAACTGCATGTGATTCAAACCCCATTTCTGACTGGGAAACAAATACTAGCTCGCCTTACAAGAAAATACTCTGCTTTTGAGAAAAGAGCACTCTTCTAATCTACTGTGTTTCCTATAGGGCCAGAACAGTGAGCTTTTCAGAAAAAAAGAACTGTGCTTCCGACACACTGGCCATATCTAGTTCAACTCTGCTTAGGAAACTGACAAGAACAGTATCTTCTCTTCAGTCCAATACAATGTACTTGCTGGGAACAGACACTAGTGCTATTTGCACTGTGTATGGCAAATGGAGCGCAATAGTGACTCTTCTTACCAGAAAACAACTCTTGCTTGTAGGAGCAGAAACTGCATGTGATTCAACTCCATTTCTGACTGGGAAACAAATACTAGGTCGTCTTACAAGAAACATACTCTGCTTTTGAGAAAAGAGCACTCTTCTAATCTACTGTGTTTCCTATAGGGCCAGAACAGTGAGCTTGCTCAGAACAAAAGAACTGAGCTTCGGACACACGGGCCATATCTAGTTCAACTCTCCTTAGGAAACTGACAAGAACAGTAGCTTCTCTTTAGTCCAATACACTGTACTTCCTGGGCACAGACGCGACTGCTATTTGCACTGAGTATGGCAATGGGAGCGCAACTGTGACTGTTCTTAGCAGAAAACAACTCTTGCTAGTAGGACCAGAAACTGCATGTGATTCAACTCCGTTTACTACTGGGAAACAAACACTAGATCGCCTTACAACAAATACACTCTGCTTTTGAGAAAAGAGCACACTTCTACTCTACTGTGATTCCTATAGGGCCAGAACAGTGAGCTTGCTCATAACAAAGGAACTGTGCTTTCGACACACGGGCCATATCTAGTTCAAATCTGCTTAGGAAACTGACAAGAACAGTAGCGTCTCTTCAGTCCAATACACTGTACTTGCTGGGAACAGACGCTAGAGTTATTTACACTGTGTATGGCAAATGGAGTGCAATAGTGACTCTTCTTACCAGAAAACAACTTGTGCTCGTAGGACCAGAAACTGCATGTGATTCAATTCCATTTCTGACAGGGAAACAAATACTAGCTCGCCTTACAAGAAACACACTCTGCTTTTGAGAAAAGAGCACTCTTCTAATCTACTGTGTTTCCTATAGGGCCAGAACAGTGAGCTTGCTCAGAACAATAGAATTGTGCGTCCAACACACGGGCCATATCTAGTTCAACTCTGCTTAGGAAACTGACAAGAACAGTAGCTTCTCTTCAGTCCAATACACTGTACTTGCTGGTAAAAGTCGATAGTGCTATTTGCACTGTGTATGGCAAATGGATCTCAATAGTGACTCTTCTTACCAGAAAACAACTCTTGCTTGTAGGAGCAGAACCTGCATGTGATTCAACTCCATTTCTGACTGGGAAACAAATACTAGCTCTCCTTACAAGAAACATACTCTGCTATAGAGAAAAGAACACTCTTCTACTCTACTGTGTTTCCTTAGGGCCAGAACAGTGAGCTTGCTCAGAACAAAAGAACTGTGCTTCCGACACAGGGGCCATATCTAGTACAACTCTGCTTAGGAAACTGACAAGAACAGTAGCTTCTCTTCAGTCCAATACACTGTACTTGCTGGGAACAGACACGAGTGCTATTTGCACTGTGTATGGCAATGGGAGCGCAATCATGACTGTTCTTAGCAGAAAACAACTCTTGCTAGTAGGACCAGAAACTGCATGTGATTCAACTCCATTTACGACTGGGAAACAAACACTAGCTCGCCTTACAAGAAACACACTCTGCTTTTGAGTAAAGAGCACTCTTCTACTCTACTGTGATTCCTATAGTGCCAGAACAGTGAGCTTGCTCAGAACAAATGAACTGTGCTTCCGACACACGGGCCATATCTAGTTCAACTCTGCTTAGGAAACTGACAAGAAGAGTAGCTTCTCTTCAGTCCAATACACTGTACTTGCTGGGCACAGACGCGAATGCTATTTGCACTGAGTATCGCAATGGGAGCACAATTGTGACTGTTCTTAGCAGAAAACAACTCTTGCTAGTAGGACCAGAAACTGCATGTGATTCAACTCCGTTTACGACTGGGAAAAAAACACTAGCTCGCCTTACAAGAAACACACTCTGCTTTTGAGAAAAGAGCACTCTTCTAATCTACTGTGTTTCCTATATGGTCAGATCAGTGAGCTTGCTCAGAACAAAGGAACTGTGCTTCCGACACACGGGCCATATCTAGTTCAACTCTGCTTAGGAAACTGACAAGAACAGTAGCTTCTCTTCAGTCTAATACACTGTACTTGCTGGTAACAGTCGCTAGTGCTATTTGCACTGTGTATGGCAAATGGAGCACAATAGTGAATCTTCTTACCAGAAAACAACTCTTGCTCTTAGGACCAGAAACTGCATGTGATTCAACTCCATTTCTGACTGGGAAACAAATACTAGCTCGCCTTACAAGAAACACACTCTGCTTTTGAGAAAAGAGCACTCTTCTAATCTACTGTGTTTCCTATAGGGCCAGAACAGTGAGCTTGCTCAGAACAATAGAACTGTGCTTCTGACACACGGGCCATATCTAGTTCAACTCTGCTTGAAACTGACAAGAACAGTAGCTTCTCTTCAGTCCAATACACTGTACTTGCTGGGCACAGACGCGAGTGCTATTTGCACTGAGTATGGCAATGGGAGCGCAATTGTGACTGTTCTTAGCAGAAACAACTCTTGCTAGTAGGACCAGAAACTGCATGTGATTCAACTCCGTTTACGACTGGGAAAAAAACACTAGCTCGCCTTACAAGAAACACACTCTGCTTTTGAGAAAAGAGCACTCTTCTAATCTACTCTGTTTCCTATAGGGCCCGAACAGTGAGCTTACTCAGAACAAAAGAACTGTGCTTCCGACACACGGGCCATATCTAGTTCAACTCTGCTTAGGAAACTGACAAGAACAGTAGCTTCTCTTTAGTCCAATACACTGTACTTGCTGGGAACAGACGCTAGTGCTATTTGCACTGTGTATGGCAAATGGAGGGCAATAGTGACTCTTCTTACCAGAAAACAACTCTTGCTTGTAGGAGCAGAAACTGCATGTGATTCAACTCCATTTTTGACTGGGAAACAAATACTAGGTCGCCTTACAAGAAACATACTCTGCTTTGAGAAAAGAGCACTCTTCTAATCTACTGTGTTTCCTATAGGGCCAGAACAGTGAGCTTGCTCAGAACAAAAGAAATGTGCTTCCGACACACGGGCCATATCTAGTTCAAATCTGCTTAGGAAACTGACAAGAACAGTAGCGTCTCTTCAGTCCAATACACTGTACTTGCTGGGAACAGACACTAGAGCTATTTGCACTGTTATGGCAAATGGAGTGCAATAGTTACTCTTCTTACCAGAAAACAACTCGTACTCGTAGGACCAAAAACTGCATGTGATTCAACTCCATTTCTGACTGGGAAACAAATACTAGCTCGCCTTACAAGAAACACACTCTGCTTTTGAGAATAGAGCACTCTTCTAATCTACTGTGTTTCCTATAGGGCCAGAACAGTGAGCTTGCTCAGAACAAAGGAACTGTGCTTCCGACACACGGGTCATATCTAGTTCAACTCTGCATAGGAAACTGACAAGAAGAGTAGCTTCTCTTCAGTCCAATACACTGTACTTGCTGGGAACAGACGCTAGTGCTATTTGCACTGTGTATGGCAAATGGAGCGAATAGTGACTCTTCTTACCAGAAAACAACTCTTGCTTGTAGGAGCAGAAACTGCATGTGATTCAACTCTGTTTCTGACTGGGAAACAAATACTAGGTCGTCTTACAAGAAACATACTCTGCTTTTGAGAAAAGAGCACTCTTCTAATCTACTGTGTTTCCTATAGGGCCAGAACAGTGAGCTTGCTCAGAAAAAAAGAACTGTGCTTCCGACACACTGGCCATATCTAGTTCAACTCTGCTTAGGAAACTGACAAGAACAGTATCTTCTCTTCAGTCCAATACACTGTACTTGCTGGGAACAGACGCTAGTGCTATTTGCACTGTGTATGGCAAATGGAGCGCAATAGTGACTCTTCTTACCAGAAAACAACTCTTGCTTGTAGGAGCAGAAACTGCATGTGATTCAACTCCATTTCTGACTGGGAAACAAATACTAGCTTGCCTTACAAGAAACATACTCTGCTTTTGAGAAAAGAGCACTCTTCTAATCTACTGTGTTTCCTATAGTGCCAGAACAGTGAGCTTGCTCAGAACAAAAGAACTGTGCTTCCGACACATGGGCCATATCTAGTTCAACTCTGCTTAGGAAACTGACAAGAAGAGTAGCTTCTCTTCAGTCCAATACACTGTATTTCCTGGGCTCAGACGCGAGTGCTATTTGCACTGAGTATGGCAATGGGAGCGCAACTGTGACTGTTCTTAGCAGAAAACAACTCTTGCTAGTAGGACCAGAAACTGCATGTGATTCAACTCCGTTTACTACTGGGAAACAAACACTAGATTGCCTTACAACAAATACACTCTGCTTTTGAGAAAAGAGCACTCTTCTACTCTACTGTGATTCCTATAGGGCCAGAACAGTGAGCTTGCTCAGAACAAAGGAACTGTGCTTTCGACACACGGGCCATATATAGTTCAAATCTGCTTAGGAAACTGACAAGAACAGTAGCGTCTCTTCAGTCCAATACACTGTACTTGCTCGGAACAGACGCTAGAGTTATTTGCACTGTGTATGGCAAATGGAGTGCAATAGTGACTCTTCTTACCAGAAAACAACTCGTGCTCGTAGGACCAGAAACTGCATGTGATTCAATTCCATTTCGGACAGGGAAACAAATACTAGCTCGCCTTACAAGAAACACACTCTGCTTTTGAGAAAAGAGCACTCTTCTAATCTACTGTGTTTCCTATAGTGCCAGAACAGTGAGCTTGCTCAGAACAAAGGAACTGTGCTTCCGACACACGGGCCATATCTAGTTCAACTCTGCTTAGGAAACTGACAAGAAGAGTAGCTTCTCTTCAGTCCAATACACTGTACATGCTGGGAACAGACGCTAGTGCTATTTGCACTGTGTATTGCAAATGGAGCGCAATAGTGACTCTTCTTACCAGAAAACAACTCTTGCTTGTAGGAGGAGAAACTGCATGTGATTCAACTCCATTTCTGACTGGGAAACAAATTCTAGCTCGCCTTACAATAAACACACTTTGCTTTTGAGAAAAGAGCACTCTTCTAATCTACTGTGTTTCCTATAGGGCCAGAACAGTGAGCTTGCTCAGAACAATAGAACTGTGCCTTCAACACAAGGGCCATATCTAGTTCAACTCTGCTTAGGAAACTGACAAGAACAGTAGCTTCTCTTCAGTCCAATACATTGTACTTGCTGGGCACAGACGCGAGTGCTTTTTGCACTGAGTATGGCAATGGGAGCGCAATTGTGACTGTTCTCAGCAGAAAACAACTCTTGATGGTAGGACCAGAAACTGCATGTGATTCAACTCCGTTTACGACTGGGAAACAAACACTAGCTCGCCTTACAAGAAACACACTCTGCTTTTGATTAAAGAGCACTCTTCTACTCTACTGTGATTCCTATAGGGCCAGAACAGTGAGTTTGCTCAGAACAAAGGAACTGTGCTTCCGAAACACGGGCCATATCTCGTTCAACTCTGCATAGGAAACTGACAAGAACAGTAGCTTCTCTTCAGTCCAATACACTGTACTTGCTGGAAACAGACGCTAGAGCTATTTGCACTGTGTATGGCAATGGGAGCGCAATTGTGACTGTTCTTAGCACAAAACAACTCTTGCTAGTAGGAGCAGAAACTGCATGTGATTCAACTCCATTTCTGACTGGGAAACAAATACTAGCTCGCCTTACAAGAAACATACTCTGCTTTTGAGAAAAGAGCACTCTTCTATTCTACTCTGTTTCCTATAGGGCCAGAACAGTGAGCTTGCTCAGAACAAAAGAACTGTGCTTCCGACACATGGGCCATATCTAGTTCAACTCTGCTTAGGAAACTGACAAGAACAGTTGCTTCTCTTCAGTATAATACACGGTACTTGCTGGGAACAGACGCGAGTGTTATTTGCACTGTGTATGGCAATGGGAGCGCAATCGTGACTGTTCTTAGCAGAAAACAACTCTTGCTAGTAGGACCAGAAACTGCATGTGATTCAACTCCATTTACGACTGGGAAACAAACACTAGCTCGCCTTACAAGAAACACACTCTGCTTTTGAGTAAAGAGCACTCTTCTACTCTACTGTGATTCCCATAGTGCCAGAACAGTGAGCTTGCTCAGAACAAAAGAACTGTGCTTCCGACACACGGGCCATATCTAGTTCAACTCTGCTTAGGAAACTGACAAGAACAGTAGCTTCTCTTCAGTCCAATACACTGTACTTGCTGGGCACAGACGCGAATGCTATTTGCACTGAGTATCGCAATGGGAGCACAATTGTGACTGTTCTTAGCAGAAAACAACTCTTGCTAGTAGGACCAGAAACTGCATGTGATTCAACTCCGTTTACGACTGGGAAAAAAACACTAGCTCGCCTTACAAGAAACACACTCTGCTTTTGAGAAAAGAGCACTCTTCTAATCTACTGTGTTTCCTATATGGTCAGATCAGTGAGCTTGCTCAGAACAAAGGAACTGTGCTTCCGACACACGGGCCATATCTAGTTCAACTCTGCTTAGGAAACTGACAAGAACAGTAGCTTCTCTTCAGTCTAATACACTGTACTTGCTGGTAACAGTCGCTAGTGCTATTTGCACTGTGTAGGGCAAATGGAGCACAATAGTGAATCTTCTTACCAGAAAACAACTCTTGCTCTTAGGACCAGAAACTGCATGTGATTCAACTCCATTTCTGACTGGGAAACAAATACTAGCTCGCCTTACAAGAAACACACTCTGCTTTTGAGAAAAGAGCACTCTTCTAATCTACTGTGTTTCCTATAGGGCCAGAACAGTGAGCTTGCTCAGAACAATAGAACTGTGCGTCCAACCCACGGGCCATATCTAGTTCAACTCTGCTTAGGAAACTGACAAGAACAGTAGCTTCTCTTCAGTCCAATACACTGTACTTGCTGGTAAAAGTCGCTAGTGCTATTTGCACTGTGTATGGCAAATGGATCTCAATAGTGACTCTTCTTACCAGAAAACAAC
Organism: Peromyscus eremicus; assembly: GCF_949786415.1. Classification (NCBI taxonomy): domain Eukaryota; kingdom Metazoa; phylum Chordata; class Mammalia; order Rodentia; family Cricetidae; genus Peromyscus; species Peromyscus eremicus. The sequence goes on along the minus strand of NW_026734692.1, from coordinate 237,688 downwards.
TCTTGCTTGTAGGAGCAGAACCTGCATGTGATTCAACTCCATTTCTGACTGGGAAACAAATACTAGCTCTCCTTACAAGAAACATACTCTGCTATAGAGAAAAGAACACTCTTCTACTCTACTGTGTTTCCTTAGGGCCAGAACAGTGAGCTTGCTCAGAACAAAAGAACTGTGCTTCCGACACAGGGGCCATATCTAGTACAACTCTGCTTAGGAAACTGACAAGAACAGTAGCTTCTCTTCAGTCCAATACACTGTACTTGCTGGGAACAGACACGAGTGCTATTTGCACTGTGTATGGCAATGGGAGCGCAATCATGACTGTTCTTAGCAGAAAACAACTCTTGCTAGTAGGACCAGAAACTGCATGTGATTCAACTCCATTTACGACTGGGAAACAAACACTAGCTCGCCTTACAAGAAACACACTCTGCTTTTGAGAAAAGAGCACTCTTCTAATCTACTGTGTTTCCTATAGGGCCAGAACAGTGAGTTGCTCAGAACAATAGAACTGTGCTTCTGACACACGGGCCATATCTAGTTCAACTCTGCTTGAAACTGACAAGAACAGTAGCTTCTCTTCAGTCCAATACACTGTACTTGCTGGGCACAGACGCGAGTGCTATTTGCACTGAGTATGGCAATGGGAGCGCAATTGTGACTGTTCTTAGCAGAAAACAACTCTTGCTAGTAGGACCAGAAACTGCATGTGATTCAACTCCGTTTACGACTGGGAAACACACACTAGCTCGCCTTACAAGAAACACACTCTGCTTTTGAGTAAAGAGCACTCTTCTACTCTACTGTGATTCCTATAGTGCCAGAACAGTGAGCTTGCTCAGAACAAAGGAACTGTGCTTCCGACACACGGGCCATATCTAGTTCAACTCTGCTTAGGAAACTGACAAGAACAGTAGCTTCTCTTCAGTCCAATACACTGTACATTCTGGGAACAGACGCTAGTGCTATTTGCACTGTGTATTGCAAATGGAGTGCAATAGTGACTCTTCTTACCAGAAAACAACTCTTGCTTGTAGGAGCAGAAACTGCATGTGATTCAAACCCCATTTCTGACTGGGAAACAAATACTAGCTCGCCTTACAAGAAAATACTCTGCTTTTGAGAAAAGAGCACTCTTCTAATCTACTGTGTTTCCTGTAGGGCCAGAATAGTGAGCTTTTCAGAAAAAAAGAACTGTGCTTCCGACACACTGGCCATATCTAGTTCAACTCTGCTTAGGAAACTGACAAGAACAGTATCTTCTCTTCAGTCCAATACAATGTACTTGCTGGGAACAGACACTAGTGCTATTTGCACTGTGTATGGCAAATGGAGCGCAATAGTGACTCTTCTTACCAGAAAACAACTCTTGCTTGTAGGAGCAGAAACTGCATGTGATTCAACTCCATTTCTGACTGGGAAACAAATACTAGGTCGTCTTACAAGAAACATACTCTGCTTTTGAGAAAAGAGCACTCTTCTAATCTACTGTGTTTCCTATAGGGCCAGAACAGTGAGCTTGCTCAGAACAATAGAATTGTGCGTCCAACACACGGGCCATATCTAGTTCAACTCTGCTTAGGAAACTGACAAGAAGAGTAGCTTCTCTTCAGTCCAATACACTGTACTTGCTGGGCACAGACGCGAATGCTATTTGCACTGAGTATCACAATGGGAGCACAATTGTGACTGTTCTTAGCAGAAAACAACTCTTGCTAGTAGGACCAGAAACTGCATGTGATTCAACTCCGTTTACGACTGGGAAAAAAACACTAGCTCGCCTTACAAGAAACACACTCTGCTTTTGAGAAAAGAGCACTCTTCTAATCTACTGTGTTTCCTATATGGTCAGATCAGTGAGCTTGCTCAGAACAAAGGAACTGTGCTTCCGACACACGGGCCATATCTAGTTCAACTCTGCTTAGGAAACTGACAAGAACAGTAGCTTCTCTTCAGTCCAATACACTGTAATGGCTGCTAACAGTCGCTAGTGCTATTTGCACTGTGTATGGCAAATGGAGCACAATAGTGAATCTTCTTACCAGAAAACAACTCTTGCTCATAGGACCAGAAACTGCATGTGATTCAACTCCATTTCTGACTGGGAAACAAATACTAGTTCGCCTTACAAGAAACACACTCTGCTTTTGAGAAAAGAGCACTCTTCTAATCTACTGTGTTTCCTATAGGGCCAGAACAGTGAGCTTGCTCAGAACAATAGAACTGTGCGTCCAACCCACGGGCCATATCTAGTTCAACTCTGCTTAGGAAACTGACAAGAACAGTAGCTTCTCTTCAGTCCAATACACTGTACTTGCTGGTAAAAGTCGCTAGTGCTATTTGCACTGTGTATGGCAAATGGATCTCAATAGTGACTCTTCTTACCAGAAAACAACTCTTGCTTGTAGGAGCAGAACCTGCATGTGATTCAACTCCATTTCTGACTGGGAAACAAATACTAGCTCTCCTTACAAGAAACATACTCTGCTATAGAGAAAAGAACACTCTTCTACTCTACTGTGTTTCCTTAGGGCCAGAACAGTGAGCTTGCTCAGAACAAAAGAACTGTGCTTCCGACACAGGGGCCATATCTAGTACAACTCTGCTTAGGAAACTGACAAGAACAGTAGCTTCTCTTCAGTCCAATACACTGTACTTGCTGGGAACAGACACGAGTGCTATTTGCACTGTGTATGGCAATGGGAGCGCAATCGTGACTGTTCTTAGCAGAAAACAACTCTTGCTAGTAGGACCAGAAACTGCATGTGATTCAACTCCATTTACGACTGGGAAACAAACACTAGCTCGCCTTACAAGAAACACACTCTGCTTTTGAGTAAAGAGCACTCTTCTACACTACTGTGATTCCTATAGTGCCAGAACAGTGAGCTTGCTCAGAACAAATGAACTGTGCTTCCGACACACGGGCCATATCTAGTTCAACTCTGCTTAGGAAACTGACAAGAAGAGCAGCTTCTCTTCATTCCAATACACTGTGCAACCTGGGAACAGACACTAGTGCTATTTGCACTGTGTATTGCAAATGGAGCGCAATAGTGACTCTTCTTACCAGAAAACAACTCTTGCTTGTAGGAGCAGAAACTGCATATGATTCAACTCCATTTCTGACTGGAAAACAAATACTAGCTCGCCTTACAAGAAACACACTCTGCTTTTGAGAAAAGAGCACTCTTCTATTCTACTGTGTTTCCTATAGGGCCAGAAGAGTGAGCTTGCTCAGAACAAAGGAACTGTGCTTCCGACACACGGGCCATATCTAGTTCAACTCTGCTTAGGAAACTGACAAGAAGAGTAGCTTCTCTTCAGTCCAATACACTGTACTTGCTGGGAACAGACGCTAGTGCTATTTGCACTGTGTATGGCAAATGGAGCGCAAGAGTGACTCTTCTTACCAGAAAACAACTCTTGCTTGTAGGAGCAGAAACTGCATGTGATTCAACTCCATTTCTGACTGGGAAACAAATACTAGCTCGCCTTACAAGAAACATACTCTGCTTTTGAGAAAAGAGCACTCTTCTAATCTACTGTTTTTCCTATAGGGCCAGAACAGTGAGCTTGCTCAGAACAAAAGAACTGTGCTTCCGACACACGGGCCATATCTAGTTCAACTCTGCTTAGGAAACTGACAAGAAGAGTAGCTTCTCTTCAGTCCAATACACTGTACTTGCTGGGCACAGACGCGAATGCTATTTGCACTGAGTATCGCAATGGGAGCACAATTGTGACTGTTCTTAGCAGAAAACAACTCTTGCTAGTAGGACCAGAAACTGCATGTGATTCAACTCCGTTTACGACTGGGAAAAAAACACTAGCTCGCCTTACAAGAAACACACTCTGCTTTTGAGAAAAGAGCACTCTTCTAATCTACTGTGTTTCCTATATGGTCAGATCAGTGAGCTTGCTCAGAACAAAGGAACTGTGCTTCCGACACACGGGCCATATCTAGTTCAACTCTGCTTAGGAAACTGACAAGAACAGTAGCTTCTCTTCAGTCTAATACACTGTACTTGCTGGTAACAGTCGATAGTGCTATTTGCACTGTGTATGGCAAATGGAGCACAATAGTGAATCTTCTTACCAGAAAACAACTCTTGCTCTTAGGACCAGAAACTGCATGTGATTCAACTCCATTTCTGACTGGGAAACAAATACTAGCTCGCCTTACAAGAAACACACTCTGCTTTTGAGAAAAGAGCACTCTTCTAATCTACTGTGTTTCCTATAGGCCAGAACAGTGAGCTTGCTCAGAACAATAGAACTGTGCTTCTGACACACGGGCCATATCTAGTTCAACTCTGCTTGAAACTGACAAGAACAGTAGCTTCTCTTCAGTCCAATACACTGTACTTGCTGGGCACAGACGCGAGTGCTATTTGCACTGAGTATGGCAATGGGAGCGCAATTGTGACTGTTCTTAGCAGAAACAACTCTTGCTAGTAGGACCAGAAACTGCATGTGATTCAACTCCGTTTACGACTGGGAAACACACACTAGCTCGCCTTACAAGAAACACACTCTGCTTTTGAGTAAAGAGCACTCTTCTACTCTACTGTGATTCCTATAGTGCCAGAACAGTGAGCTTGCTCAGAACAAAGGAACTGTGCTTCTGACACACGGGCCATGTTTAGTTCAACTCTGCTTAGGAAACTGACAAGAAGAGTAGCTTCTCTTCAGTCCAATACACTGTACATGCTGGGAACAGACGCTAGTGCTATTTGCACTGTGTATTGCAAATGGAGCGCAATAGTGACTCTTCTTACCAGAAAACAACTCTTGCTTGTAGGAGCAGAAACTGCATGTGATTCAAACCCCATTTCTGACTGGGAAACAAATACTAGCTCGCCTTACAAGAAACATACTCTGCTTTTGAGAAAAGAGCACTCTTCTAATCTACTCTGTTTCCTATAGGGCCCGAACAGTGAGCTTGCTCAGAACAAAAGAACTGTGCTTCCGACACACGGGCCATATCTAGTTCAACTCTGCTTAGGAAACTGACAAGAACAGTAGCGTCTCTTCAGTCCAATACACTGTACTTGCTGGGAACAGACGCTAGTGCTATTTGCACTGTGTATGGCAAATGGAGGGCAATAGTGACTCTTCTTACCAGAAAACAACTCTTGCTTGTAGGAGCAGAAACTGCATGTGATTCAACTCCATTTCTGACTGGGAAACAAATACTAGGTCGCCTTACAAGAAACATACTCTGCTTTTGAGAAAAGAGCACTCTTCTAATCTACTTTGTTTCCTATACTGCCAGAACAGTGAGCTTGCTCAGAACAAAAGAACTCTCCTTCCGACACACGGGCCATATCTAGTTCAACTCTGCTTAGGAAACTGACAAGAACAGTAGCTTCTCTTCAGTCCAATACACTGTAATGGCTGGTAACAGTCGCTAGTGCTATTTGCACTGTGTATGGCAAATGGAGCACAATAGTGAATCTTCTTACCAGAAAACAACTCTTGCTCATAGGACCAGAAACTGCATGTGATTCAACTCCATTTCTGACTGGGAAACAAATACTAGTTCGCCTTACAAGAAACACACTCTGCTTTTGAGAAAAGAGCACTCTTCTAATCTACTGTGTTTCCTACATGGTCAGATCAGTGAGCTTGCTCAGAACAAAGGAACTGTGCTTCCGACACACGGGCCATATCTAGTTCAACTCTGCTTAGGAAACTGACAAGAACAGTAGCTTCTCTTCAGTCCAATACACTGTAATGGCTGGTAACAGTCGCTAGTGCTATTTGCACTGTGTATGGCAAATGGAGCACAATAGTGAATCTTCTTACCAGAAAACAACTCTTGCTCATAGGACCAGAAACTGCATGTGAATCAACTCCGTTTATGACTGGGAAACAAACACTAGATCGTCTTACAACAAACACACTCTGCTTTTGAGAAAAGAGCACTCTTCTAATCTACTGTGATTCCTATAGGGCCAGAACAGTGAGCTTGCTCAGAACAAAGGAACTGTGCTTCCGACACACGGGCCATATCTAGTTCAAATCTGCTTAGGAAACTGACAAGAACAGTAGCGTCTCTTCAGTCCAATACACTGTACTTGCTGGGAACAGACACTAGAGCTATTTGCACTGTTATGGCAAATGGAGTGCAATAGTTACTCTTCTTACCAGAAAACAACTCGTACTCGTAGGACCAAAAACTGCATGTGATTCAACTCCATTTCTGACTGGGAAACAAATACTAGCTCGCCTTACAAGAAACACACTCTGCTTTTGAGAATAGAGCACTCTTCTAATCTACTGTGTTTCCTATATGGCCAGAACAGTGAGCTTGCTCAGAACAAAGGAACTGTGCTTCCGACACACGGGTCATATCTAGTTCAACTCTGCATAGGAAACTGACAAGAAGAGTAGCTTCTCTTCAGTCCAATACACTGTACTTGCTGGAAACAGACGCTAGAGTTATTTGCACTGTGTATGGCAATGGGAGCGCAATTGTGACTGTTCTTAGCAGAAAACAACTCTTGCTAGTAGGAGCAGAAACTGCATGTGATTCAACTCCATTTTTGACTGGGAAACAAATACTAGCTCGCCTTACAAGAAACATACTCTGCTTTTGAGAAAAGAGCACTCTTCTATTCTACTCTGTTTCCTATAGGGCCAGAACAGTGAGCTTGCTCAGAACAAAAGAACTGTGCTTCCGACACATGGGCCATATCTAGTTCAACTCTGCTTAGGAAACTGACAAGAACAGTAGCTTCTCTTCAGTACAATACACTGTACTTGCTGGGAACAGACGCGAGTGTTATTTGCACTGTGTATGGCAATGGGAGTCAATCGTGTCTGTTCTTAGCAGAAAACAACTCTTGCTAGTAGGACCAGAAACTGCATGTGATTCAACTCCGTTTACGACTGGGAAACAAACACTAGCTCGCCTTACAAGAAACACACTCTGCTTTTGAGAAAAGAGCACTCTTCTAATCTACTGTGTTTCCTATATGGTCAGATCAGTGAGCTTGCTCAGAACAAAGGAACTGTGCTTCCGACACACGGGCCATATCTAGTTCAACTCTGCTTAGGAAACTGACAAGAACAGTAGCTTCTCCTCAGTCAAATACACTGTACTTGCTGGGAACATTCGCTAGTGCTATTTGCACTGTGTATGGCAAATGGAGCGCAATAGTGAATCTTCTTACCAAAAAACAACTCTTGCTCATAGGACCAGAAACTGCATGTGATCCAACTCCATTTCTGACTGGGAAACAAATACTAGCTCGCCTTACAAGAAACACACTCTGCTTTTGAGAAAAGAGCACTCTTCTACTCTACTGTAATTCCTATATGGCCAGAAGAGTGAGCTTGCTCAAAACAAAGGAACTGTGCTTCCAACACACGGGCCATATCTAGTTCAACTCTGCTTAGGAAACTGACAAGAACAGTAGCGTCTCTTCAGTCCAATACACTGTACTTGCTGGAAACAGACGCTAGAGCTATTTGCACTGAGTATGGCAAATGGAGTGCAATAGTGACTCTTCTTACCAGAAAACAACTCGTACTCGTAGGACCAGAAACTGCATGTGATTCAACTCCATTTCTGACTGGGAAACAAATACTAGCTCGCCTTACAAGAAACACACTCTGCTTTTGAGAAAAGAGCACTCTTCTAATCTACTGTGTTTCCTATAGGGCCAGAACAGTGAGCTTGCTCAGAACAAAGGAACTGTGCTTCCGAAACACGGGCCATATCTAGTTCAACTCTGCATAGGAAACTGACAAGAACAGTAGCTTCTCTTCAGTCCAATACACTGTACTTGCTGGGAACAGACGCTAGTGCTATTTGCACTGTGTATGGCAAATTGAGCGCAATAGTGGGTCTTCTTCCCAGAAAACAACTCTTGCTTGTAGGAGAAGAAACTGCATGTGATTCAACTCCATTTCTGACTGGGAAAGAAATTCTAGCTCGCCTTACAAGAAACATACTCTGCTTTTGAGAAAAGAGCACTCTTCTAATCTACTGTGTTTCCTATAGGGCCAGAACAGTGAGCTTGCTCAGAAAAAAAGAACTGTGCTTCCGACACACGTGCCATATCTAGTTCAACTCTGCTTAGGAAACTGACAAGAACAGTAGCTTCTCTTCAGTCCAATACACTGTACTTGCTGGGCACAGACGCGAATGCTATTTGCACTGATTATCGCAATGGGAGCCCAATTGTGACTGTTCTTAGCAGAAAATAACTTTTGCTAGTAGGACCAGAAACTGCATGTGATTCAACTCCATTTCTGACTGGGAAACAAACACTAGCTCGCCTTACAAGAAACACACTCTGCTTTTGAGAAAAGAGCACTCTTCTAATCTACTGTGATTCCTATATGGTCAGATCAGTGAGCTTGCTCAGAACAAAGGAACTGTGCTTCCGACACACGGGCCATATCTAGTTCAACTCTGCTTAGGAAACTGACAAGAACAGTAGCTTCTCTTCAGTCCAATACACTGTACTTGCTGGTAACAGTCGCTAGTGCTATTTGCACTGTGTATGGCAAATGGAGCACAATAGTGAATCTTCTTACCAGAAAACAACTCTTGCTCATAGGACCAGAATCTGCATGTGATTCAACTCCATTTCTGACTGGGAAACAAATACTAGTTCGCCTTACAAGAAACACACTCTGCTTTTGAGAAAAGAGCACTCTTCTAATCTACTGTGTTTCCTATAGGGCCAGAACAGTGAGCTTGCTCAGAACAATAGAACTGTGCGTCCAACCCACGGGCCATATCTAGTTCAACTCTGCTTAGGAAACTGACAAGAACAGTAGCTTCTCTTCAGTCCAATACACTGTACTTGCTGGGAACAGACGCTAGTGCTATTTGCACTGTGTATGGCAAATGGATCTCAATAGTGACTCTTCTTACCAGAAAACAACTCTTGCTTGTAGGAGCAGAACCTGCATGTGATTCAACTCCATTTCTGACTGGGAAACAAATACTAGCTCTCCTTAAAAGAAACATACTCTGCTATAGAGAAAAGAACACTCTTCTACTCTACTGTGTTTCCTTAGGGCCAGAACAGTGAGCTTGCTCAGAACAAAAGAACTGTGCTTCCGACACAGGGGCCATATCTAGTACAACTCTGCTTTGGAAACTGACAAGAACAGTAGCTTCTCTTAAGTCCAATAAACTGTACTTGCTGGGAACAGACACGAGTGCTATTTGCACTGTGTATGGCAATGGGAGCGCAATCGTGACTGTTCTTAGCAGAAAACAACTCTTGCTAGTAGGACCAGAAACTGCATGTGATTCAACTCCATTTACGACTGGGAAACAAACACTAGCTCGCCTTACAAGAAACACACTCTGCTTTTGAGTAAAGAGCACTCTTCTACTCTACTGTGATTCCTATAGTGCCAGAACAGTGAGCTTGCTCAGAACAAAGGAACTGTGCTTCCGACACACGGGCCATATCTAGTTCAACTCTGCTTAGGAAACTGACAAGAAGAGTAGCTTCTCTTCAGTCCAATACACTGTGCAAGCTGGGAACAGACACTAGTGCTATTTGCACTGTGTATTGCAAATGGAGCGCAATAGTGACTCTTCTTACCAGAAAACAACTCTTTCTTGTAGGAGCAGAAACTGCATGTGATTCAACTCCATTTCTGACTGGGAAACAAATACTAGCTCGCCTTACAAGAAACACACTCTGCTTTTGAGAAAAGAGCACTCTTCTATTCAACTGTGTTTCCTATAGGGCCAGAACAGTGAGCTTGCTCAGAACAAAGGAACTGTGCTTCCGACACACGGGCCATATCTAGTTCAACTCTGCTTAGGAAACTGACAAGAACAGTAGCTTCTCTTCAGTCCAATACACTGTACTTGCTGGGAACAGACGCTAGTGCTATTTGCACTGTGTATGGCAAATGGAGCGCAATAGTGACTATTCTTACCAGAAAACAACTCTTGCTTGTAGGAGCAGAAACTGCATGTGATTCAACTCCATTTCTGACTGGGAAACAAATACTAGCTCGCCTTACAAGAAACATACTCTGCTTTTGAGAAAAGAGCACTCTTCTAATCTACTGTGTTTCCTATAGGGCCAGAACAGTGAGCTTGCTCAGAACAAAAGAACTGTGCTTCCGACACAGGGGCCATATCTAGTTCAACTCTGCTTAGGAAACTGACAAGAACAGTAGCTTCTCTTCAGTCCAATACACTGTACTTGCTGGGCACAGACACGAATGCTATTTGCACTGAGTATCGCAATGGGAGCACAATTGTGACTGTTCTTAGCAGAAAACAACTCTTGCTAGTAGGACCAGAAACTGCATGTGATTCAACTCCGTTTACGACTGGGAAAAAAAAACTAGCTCGCCTTACAAGAAACACACTCTGCTTTTGAGAAAAGAGCACTCTTCTAATCTACTGTTTTTCCTATAGGGCCAGAACAGTGAGCTTGCTCAGAACAATAGAACTGTGCGTCCAACACACGGGCCATATCTAGTTCAACTCTGCTTGAAACTGACAAGAACAGTAGCGTCTCTTCAGTCCAATACACTGTACTTGCTGGGAACAGACGCTAGAGTTATTTGCACTGTGTATGGCAAATGGAGCGCAATAGTGACTCTTCTTACCAGAAAACAACTCTTGCTTGTAGGAGGAGAAACTGCATGTGATTCAACTCCATTTCTGACTGGGAAACAAATTCTAGCTCGCCTTACAAGAAACATACTCTGCTTTTGAGAAAAGAGCACTCTTCTAATCTACTGTGTTTCCTATAGGGCCAGAACAGTGAGCTTGCTCAGAAAAAAAGAACTGTGCTTCTGACACACGGGCCATATCTAGTTCAACTCTGCTTAGGAAACTGACAAGAACAGTAGCATCTCTTCAGTCCAATACATTGTACTTGCTGGGCGAAAAGAGCACTCTTCTAATCTACTGTGTTTCCTATAGGGCCAGAACAGTGAGCTTGCTCAGAAAAAAAGAACTGTGCTTCTGACACACGGGCCATATCTAGTTCAACTCTGCTTAGGAAACTGACAAGAACAGTAGCTTCTCTTCAGTCCAATACATTGTACTTGCTGGGCACAGACGCGCGTGCTTTTTGCACTGAGTATGGCAATGGGAGCGCAATTGTGACTGTTCTCAGCAGAAAACAACTCTTGATGGTAGGACCAGAAACTGCATGTGATTCAACTCCGTTTACGACTGGGAAACAAACACTAGCTCGCCTTACAAGAAACACACTCTGCTTTTGAGTAAAGAGCACTCTTCTACTCTACTGTGATTCCTATAGTGCCAGAACAGTGAGCTTGCTCAGAACAAAGGAACTGTGCTTCCGACACAGGGGCGATATCTAGTTCAACTTTAGTTAGGAAACTGACAAGAACAGTAGCTTCTCTTAAGTCCAATACACTGTCCTTGCTGGAACTGTCGCTAGTGCTTTTTGTACTGTGTATGGCAAATGGAGCGCAATAGTGAATCTTCTTACCAGAAAACAACTCTTGCTCATAGGACCAGAAACTGCGTGTGATTCAACTCCATTTCTGACTGGGAAACAAATACTAGCTCGCCTTACAAGAAACACACTCTGCTTTTGAGAAAAGAGCACTCTTCTAATCTACTGTGTTTCCTATAGGGCCAGAACAGTGAGCTTGCTCAGAACAATAGAACTGTGCGTCCTACACACGGGCCATATCTAGTTCAACTCTGCTTAGGAAACTGACAAGAACAGTATCTTCTCGTCAGTCCAATACACTGTACTTGCTGGGCACAGACGTGAGTGCTATTTGCACTGATTATGGCAATGGGAGCTCAATTGTGACTGTTCTTAGCAGAAAACAACTCTTGTTAGTAGGACCAGAAACTGCATGTGAATCAACTCTGTTTACGACTGGGAAAAAAAACAAGATCATCTTACAACAAACACACTCTGCTTTTGAGAAAAGAGCACTCTTCTACTCTACTGTGATTCCTATAGGGCCAGAACAGTGAGCTTGCTCAGAACAAAGGAACTGTGCTTCCGACACACGGGCCATATCTAGTTCAACTCTGCTTAGGAAACTGACAAGAACAGTAGCTTCTCTTCAGTCCAATACACTGTACTTGCTGGGAACAGTCGCTAGTGCTATTTGCACTGTGTATGGCAAATGGAGCGCAATAGTGAATCTTCTTACCTGAAAACAACTCTTGCTCATAGGACCAGAAACTGCATGTGATTCAACTCTATTTCTGACTGGGAAACAAACACTAGCTCGCCTTACAAGAAACACACTCTGCTTTTGAGAAAAGAGCACTCTTCTAATCTACTGTGTTTCCTATAGGGCCAGAACAGTGAGCTTGCTCAGAACAATAGAACTGTGCGTCCAACACACGGGCCATATCTAGTTCAACTCTGCTTAGGAAACTGACAAGAACAGTAGGTTCTCTTCAGTCCAATACACTGTACTTGCTGGTAAAAGTCGCTAGTGCTATTTGCACTGTGTAGGGCAAATGGAGCGCAATAATGAATCTTCTTACCAGAAAACAACTCTTGCTCATAGGACCAGAAACTGCATGTGATTCAACTCCATTTCTGACTGGGAAACAAATACTAGCTCGCCTTACAAGAAACACACTCTGCTTTTGAGAAAAGAGCACTCTTCTAATCTACTGTTTTTCCTATAGGGCCAGAACAGTGAGCTTGCTCAGAACAAAGGAACTGTGCTTCCGACACACGGGCCATATCTAGTTCAACTCTGCTTAGGAAACTGACAAGAACAGTAGCTTCTCTTCAGTCCAATACACTGTACTTGCTGGGAACAGTCGCTAGTGCTATTTGCACTGGGTATGGCAAATGGAGCGCAATAGTGATTCTTCTTACCAGAAAACAACTCTTGCTCATAGGACCAGAAACTGCATGTGATTCAACTCCATTTCTGACTGGGAAACAAACACTAGCTCGCCTTACAAGAAACACACTCTGCTTTTGAGAAAAGAGCACTCTTCTAATCTACTGTGTTTTCTATAGGGCCAGAACAGTGAGCTTGCTCAGAACAATAGAACTGTGCGTCCAACACATGGGCCAATCCTAGTTCAACTCTGCTTAGGAAACTGACAAGAACAGTAGCTTCTCTTCAGTCCAATACACTGTACTTGCTTGGAACAGACACGAGTGCTATTTGCACTGTGTATGGCAATGGGAGCGCAATCGTGACTGTTCTTAGCAGAAAACAACTCTTGCTAGTAGGACCAGAAACTGCATGTGATTCAACTCCGTTTACGACTGGGAAAAAAACACTAGCTCGCCTTACAAGAAACACACTCTGCTTTTGAGAAAAGAGCACTCTTCTAATCTACTGTGTTTCCTATATGGTCAGATCAGTGAGCTTGCTCAGAACAAAGGAACTGTGCTTCCGACACAGGGGCGATATCTAGTTCAACTCTGCTTAGGAAACTGACAAGAACAGTAGCTTCTCCTCAGTCCAATACACTGTACTTGCTGGGAACAGTCGCTAGTGCAATTTGCACTGTGTATGGCAAATGGAGCACAATAGTGAATCTTCTTACCAAAAAACAACTCTTGCTCCTAGGACCAGAAACTGCATGTGATCCAACTCCATTTCTGACTGGGAAACAAATACTAGCTCGCCTTACAAGAAACACACTCTGCTTTTGAGAAAAGAGCACTCTTCTAATCTACTGTGTTTCCTATAGGGCCAGAACAGTGAGCTTGCTCAGAACAATAGAACTGTGCGTCCAACACACGGGCCATATCTAGTTCAACTCTGCTTAGGAAACTGACAAGAACAGTAGCTTCTCTTCAGTCCAATACACTGTACTTGCTGGTAAAAGTCGCTAGTGCTATTTGCACTGTGTATGGCAAATGGAGCGTAATAGTGAATCTTCTTACCAGAAAACAACTCTTGCTCATAGGACCAGAAACTGCATGTGATTCAACTCCATTTCTGACTGGGAAACAAATAGTAGCTTGCCTTACAAGAAACACACTCTGCTTTTGAGAAAAGAGCACTCTTCTAATCTACTGTGTTTCCTATAGGGCCAGAACAGTGAGCTTGCTCAGAACAAAAGAACTGTGCTTCCGATACACGGGCCATATCTAGTTCAACTCTGCTTAGGAAACTGACAAGAACAGTAGCTTCTCTTCAGTCCAATACACTGTACTTCCTGGGCACAGACGCGAGTGCTATTTGCACTGAGTATGGCAATGGGAGCACAACTGTGACTGTTCTTAGCAGAAAACAACTCTTGCTAGTAGGACCAGAAACTGCATGTGATTCAATTCCGTTTACTACTGGAAAACAAACACTAGATCGCCTTACAACAAACACACTCTGCTTTTGAGTAAAGAGCACTCTTCTACTCTACTGTGATTCCTATAGTGCCAGAACAGTGAGCTTGCTCAGAACAAAGGAACTGTGCTTCCGACACACGGGCCATATCTAGTTCAAATCTGCTTAGGAAACTGACAAGAAAAGTATCTTCTCTTCAGTCCAATACACTGTACATGCTGGGAACAGACGCTAGTGCTATTTGCACTGTGTATGGCAAATGGAGCGCAATAGTGACTCTTCTTACCAGAAAACAACTCTTGCTTGTAGGAGCAGAAACTGCATGTGATTCAACTCCATTTCTGACTGGGAAACAAATACTAGGTCGCCTTACAAGAAACATACTCTGCTTTTGAGAAAAGAGCACTCTTCTACTCTACTGTGTTTCCTACAGGGCCAGAATAGTGAGCTTGCTCAGAACAAAAGAACTGTGCTTCCCACACGGGCCATATCTAGTTCAACTCTGCTTAGGAAACTGACAAGAACAGTATCTTCTCTTCAGTCCAATACACTGTACTTGCTGGGAACAGACGCGAGTGTTATTTGCACTGTGTATGGCAATGGGAGTCAATCGTGACTGTTCTTAGCAGAAAACAACTCTTGCTAGTAGGACCAGAAACTTCATGTGATTCAATTCCGTTTATGACTGGGAAACAAACACTAGCTCGCCTTACAAGAAACACACTCTGCTTTTGAGAAAAGAGCACTCTTCTACTCTACTGTGATTCCAATAGGGCCAGAACAGTGAGCTTGCTCAGAACAAAGGAACTGTGCTTCCGACACACGGGCCATATCTAGTTCAAATCTGCTTAGGAAACTGACAAGAACAGTAGCGTCTCTTCAGTCCAATACACTGTACTTGCTGGGAACAGACACTAGAGCTATTTGCACTGTTATGGCAAATGGAGTGCAATAGTTACTCTTCTTACCAGAAAACAACTCGTACTCGTAGGACCAGAAACTGCATGTGATTCAACTCCATTTCTGACTGGGAAACAAATACTAGCTCGCCTTACAAGAAACACACTCTGCTTTTGAGAAAAGAGCACTCTTCTAATCTACTGTGTTTCCTATAGGGCCAGAACAGTGAGCTTGCTCAGAACAAAGGAACTGTGCTTCCGACACACGGGCCATATCTAGTTCAACTCTGCATAGGAAACTGACAAGAAGAGTAGCTTCTCTTCAGTCCAATACACTGTACTTGCTGGGAACAGACGCTAGTGCTATTTGCACTGTGTATGGCAAATTGAGCGCAATAGTGGGTCTTCTTCCCAGAAAACAACTCTTGCTTGTAGGAGAAGAAACTGCATGTGATTCAACTCCATTTCTGACTGGGAAAGAAATTCTAGCTCGCCTTACAAGAAACATACTCTGCTTTTGAGAAAAGAGCACTCTTCTAATCTACTGTGTTTCCTATAGGGCCAGAACAGTGAGCTTGCTCAGAAAAAAAGAACTGTGCTTCCGACACACGGGCCATATCTAGTTCAACTCTGCTTAGGAAACTGACAAGAACAGTAGCTTCTCTTCAGTCCAATACACTGTACTTGCTGGGCACAGACGCGAATGCTATTTGCACTGATTATCGCAATGGGAGCCCAATTGTGACTGTTCTTAGCAGAAAATAACTTTTGCTAGTAGGACCAGAAACTGCATGTGATTCAACTCCGTTTACGACTGGGAAAAAAACACTAGCTCGCCTTACAAGAAACACACTCTACTTTTGAGAAAAGAGCACTCTTCTAATCTACTGTGATTCCTATATGGTCAGATCAGTGAGCTTGCTCAGAACAAAGGAACTGTGCTTCCGACACACGGGCCATATCTAGTTCAACTCTGCTTAGGAAACTGACAAGAACAGTAGCTTCTCGTCAGTCCAATACACTGTACTTGCTGGTAACAGTCGCTAGTGCTATTTGCACTGTGTATGGCAAATGGAGCACAATAGTGAATCTTCTTACCAGAAAACAACTCTTGCTCATAGGACCAGAATCTGCATGTGATTCAACTCCATTTCTGACTGGGAAACAAATACTAGTTCGCCTTACAAGAAACACACTCTGCTTTTGAGAAAAGAGCACTCTTCTAATCTACTGTGTTTCCTATAGGGCCAGAACAGTGAGCTTGCTCAGAACAATAGAACTGTGCGTCCAACCCACGGGCCATATCTAGTTCAACTCTGCTTAGGAAACTGACAAGAACAGTAGCTTCTCTTCAGTCCAATACACTGTACTTGCTGGGAACAGACGCTAGTGCTATTTGCACTGTGTATGGCAAATGGATCTCAATAGTGACTCTTCTTACCAGAAAACAACTCTTGCTTGTAGGAGCAGAACCTGCATGTGATTCAACTCCATTTCTGACTGGGAAACAAATACTAGCTCTCCTTAAAAGAAACATACTCTGCTATAGAGAAAAGAACACTCTTCTACTCTACTGTGTTTCCTTAGGGCCAGAACAGTGAGCTTGCTCAGAACAAAAGAACTGTGCTTCCGACACAGGGGCCATATCTAGTTCAACTCTGCTTTGGAAACTGACAAGAACAGTAGCTTCTCTTCAGTCCAATACACTGTACTTGCTGGGAACAGACACGAGTGCTATTTGCACTGTGTATGGCAATGGGAGCGCAATCGTGACTGTTCTTAGCAGAAAACAACTCTTGCTAGTAGGACCAGAAACTGCATGTGATTCAACTCCATTTACGACTGGGAAACAAACACTAGCTCGCCTTACAAGAAACACACTCTGCTTTTGAGTAAAGAGCACTCTTCTACTCTACTGTGATTCCTATAGTGCCAGAACAGTGAGCTTGCTCAGAACAAAGGAACTGTGCTTCCGACACACGGGCCATATCTAGTTCAACTCTGCTTAGGAAACTGACAAGAAGAGTAGCTTCTCTTCAGTCCAATACACTGTGCAAGCTGGGAACAGACACTAGTGCTATTTGCACTGTGTATTGCAAATGGAGCGCAATAGTGACTCTTCTTACCAGAAAACAACTCTTTCTTGTAGGAGCAGAAACTGCATGTGATTCAAGTCCATTTCTGACTGGGAAACAAATACTAGCTCGCCTTACAAGAAACACACTCTGCTTTTGAGAAAAGAGCACTCTTCTATTCAACTGTGTTTCCTATAGGGCCAGAACAGTGAGCTTGCTCAGAACAAAGGAACTGTGCTTCCGACACACGGGCCATATCTAGTTCAACTCTGCTTAGGAAACTGACAAGAACAGTAGCTTCTCTTCAGTCCAATACACTGTACTTGCTGGGAACAGACGCTAGTGCTATTTGCACTGTGTATGGCAAATGGAGCGCAATAGTGACTCTTCTTACCAGAAAACAACTCTTGCTTGTGGGAGCAGAAACTGCATGTGATTCAACTCCATTTCTGACTGGGAAACAAATACTAGCTCGCCTTACAAGAAACATACTCTGCTTTTGAGAAAAGAGCACTCTTCTAATCTACTGTGTTTCCTATAGGGCCAGAACAGTGAGCTTGCTCAGAACAAAAGAACTGTGCTTCCGACACAGGGGCCATATCTAGTTCAACTCTGCTTAGGAAACTGACAAGAACAGTAGCTTCTCTTCAGTCCAATACACTGTACTTGCTGGGCACAGACGCGAGTGCTTTTTGCACTGTGTATGGCAATGGGAGCGCAATTGTGACTGTTCTTAGCAGAAAACAACTCTTGCTAGTAGGACCAGAAACTGCATGTGATTCAACTCCGTTTACGACTGGGAAACAAACACTAGCTCGCCTTACAAGAAACACACTCTGCTTTTGAGTAAAGAGCACTCTTCTACTCTACTGTGATTCCTATAGTGCCAGAACAGTGAGCTTGCTCAGAACAAAGGAACTGTGCTTCTGACACACGGGCCATGTCTAGTTCAACTCTGCTTAGGAAACTGACAAGAGCAGTATCTTCTCTTCAGTCCAATACACTGTACTTGCTGGGAACAGACGCTAGTGCTATTTGCACTGTGTATGGCAAATGGAGCGCAATAGTGACTCTTCTTACCAGAAAACAACTCTTGCTTGTAGGAGCAGAAACTGCATGTGATTCAACTCCATTTCTGACTGGGAAACAAATACTAGGTCGCCTTACAAGAAACATACTCTGCTTTTGAGAAAAGAGCACTCTTCTACTCTACTGTGTTTCCTATAGGGCCAGAACAGTGAGCTTGCTCAGAACAAAAGAACTGTGCTTCCGACACACGGGCCATATCTAGTTCAACTCTGCTTAGGAAACTGACAAGAACAGTAGCTTCTCTTCAGTCCAATACACTGTACTTCCTGGGCACAGACACGTGTGCTATTTGCGCTGAGTATGGCAATGGGAGCGCAACTGTGACTGTTCTTAGCAGAAAACAACTCTTGCTAGTAGGACCAGAAACTACATGTGATTCAACTCCGTTTACTACTGGGAAACAAACACTAGATCGCCTTACAACAAACACACTCTGCTTTTGAGAAAAGAGCACTCTTCTACTCTACTGTGATTCCTATAGGGCAAGAAGAGTGAGCTTGCTCAGAACAAAGGAACTGTGCTTTCCACACACGGGCCATATCTAGTTCAAATCTGCTTAGGAAACTGACAAGAACAGTAGCGTCTCTT
Organism: Peromyscus eremicus; assembly: GCF_949786415.1. Taxonomy (NCBI): domain Eukaryota; kingdom Metazoa; phylum Chordata; class Mammalia; order Rodentia; family Cricetidae; genus Peromyscus; species Peromyscus eremicus. The sequence continues at coordinate 218,772 of NW_026734692.1, read as the reverse complement.
CAGTCCAATACACTGTACTTGCTGGGAACAGACGCTAGAGCTATTTGCACTGTGTATGGCAAATGGAGTGCAATAGTGACTCTTTTTACCAGAAAACAACTCGTGCTCGGAGGACCAGAAACTGCATGTGATTCAATTCCATTTCTGACTGGGAAACAAATACTAGCTCGCCTTACAAGAAACACACTCTGCTTTTGAGAAAAGAGCACTCTTCTAATCTACTGTGTTTCCTATAGTGCCAGAACAGTGAGCTTGCTCAGAACAAAGGAACTGTGCTTCCGACACACGTGCCATATCTAGTTCAACTCTGCTTAGGAAACTGACAAGAAGAGTAGCTTCTCTTCAGTCCAATACACTGTACATGCTGGGAACAGACGCTAGTGCTATTTGCACTGTGTATTGCAAATGGAGCGCAATAGTGACTCTTCTTACCAGAAAACAACTCTTGCTTGTAGGAGGAAAAACTGCATGTGATTCAACTCCATTTCTGACTGGGAAACAAATTCTAGCTCGCCTTACAAGAAACATACTCTGCTTTTGAGAAAAGAGCACTCTTCTAATCTACTGTGTTTCCCATAGGGCCAGAACAGTGAGCTTGCTTAGAACAATAGAACTGTGCTTCCGACACACGGGCCATATCTAGTTCAACTCTGCTTAGGAAACTGACAAGAAGAGTAGCTTCTCTTCAGTCCAATACACTGTACATGCTGGGAACAGAAGCTAGTGCTATTTACACTGTGTATTGCAAATGGAGCACAATAGTGACTCTTCTTACCAGAAAACAACTATTGCTTGTAGGAGCAGAAACTGCATGTGATTCAAACCCCATTTCTGACTGGGAAACAAATACTAGCTCGCCTTACAAGAAACATACTCTGCTTTTGAGAAAAGAGCACTCTTCTACTCTACTGTGTTTCCTATAGGGCCAGAACAGTGAGCTTGCTCAGAACAAAAGAACTGTGCTTCCGACACACGGGCTATATCTAGTTCAACTCTGCTTAGGAAACTGACAAGAACAGTATCTTCTCTTCAGTCCAATACACTGTACTTGCTGGTAACAGTCGCTAGTGCTATTTGCACTGTGTATGGCAAATGGAGCACAATAGTGAATCTTCTTACCAGAAAACAACTCTTGCTCATAGGAACAGAATCTGCATGTGATTCAACTCCATTTCTGACTGGGAAACAAATACTAGCTCGCCTTACAAGAAACACACTTTGCTTTTGAGAAAAGAGCACTCTTCTAATCTACTGTTTTTCCTATAGGGCCAGAACAGTGAGGTTGCTCAGAACAATAGAACTGTGCTTCAGACACACGGGCCATATCTAGTTCAACTCTGCTTAGGAAACTGACAAGAACAGTAGCTTCTCTTCAGTCCAATACACTGTACATGCTGGGAACAGACGCAAGTGCTATTTGCACTGTGTATGGCAAATGGAGCACAATAGTGACTCTTCTTACCAGAAAACAACTCTTGCTTGTAGGAGCAGAAACTGCATGTGATTCAACTCCATTTCTGACTGGGAAACAAATACTAGCTTGCCTTACAAGAAACATACTCTGCTTTTGAGAAAAGAGCACACTTCTAATCTACTATGTTTTCTATAGGGCCAGAACAGTGAGCTTGCTCAGAACAAAAGAACTGTGCTTCCGACACAAGGGCCATATCTAGTTCAACTCTGCTTAGGAAACTGACAAGAACAGTAGCTTCTCGTCAGTCCAATACACTGTACTTGCTGGGCACAGATGTGAGTGCTATTTGCACTGATTATGGCAATGGGAGCTCAATTGTGACTGTTCTTAGCAGAAAACAACTCTTGCTAGTAGGACCAGAAACTGCATGTGAATCAACTCCGTTTACGACTGGGAAACAAACACTAGATCGTCTTACAACAAACACACTCTGCTTTTGAGAAAAGAGCACTCTTCTACTCTACTGTGATTCCTATAGGGCCAGAAGAGTGAGCTTATTCAGAACAAAGGAACTGTGCTTCCAACACACGGGCCATATCTAGTTCAACTCTGCTTAGGAAACTGACAAGAGCAGTATCTTCTCTTCAGTCCAATACACTGTACTTGCTGGGAACAGACGCTAGTGCTATTTGCACTGTGTATGGCAAATGGAGCGCAAAAGTGACTCTTCTTACCAGAAAACAACTCTTGCTTGTAGGAGCAGAAACTGCATGTGATTCAACTCCATTTCTGACTGGGAAACAAATACTAGGTCGCCTTACAAGAAACATACTCTGCTTTTGAGAAAAGAGCACTCTTCTACTCTACTGTGTTTCCTATAGGGCCAGAACAGTGAGCTTGCTCAGAACAAAAGAACTGTGCTTCCGACACACGGGCCATATCTAGTTCAACTCTGCTTAGGAAACTGACAAGAACAGTAGCTTCTCTTCAGTCCAATACACTGTACTTCCTGGGCACAGACACGTGTGCTATTTGCGCTGAGTATGGCAATGGGAGCGCAACTGTGACTGTTCTTAGCAGAAAACAACTCTTGCTAGTAGGACCAGAAACTACATGTGATTCAACTCCGTTTACTACTGGGAAACAAACACTAGATCGCCTTACAACAAACACACTCTGCTTTTGAGAAAAGAGCACTCTTCTACTCTACTGTGATTCCTATAGGGCAAGAAGAGTGAGCTTGCTCAGAACAAAGGAACTGTGCTTTCCACACACGGGCCATATCTAGTTCAAATCTGCTTAGGAAACTGACAAGAACAGTAGCGTCTCTTCAGTCCAATACACTGTACTTGCTGGGAACAGACGCTAGAGCTATTTGCACTGTGTATGGCAAATGGAGTGCAATAGTGACTCTTTTTACCAGAAAACAACTCGTGCTCGGAGGACCAGAAACTGCATGTGATTCAATTCCATTTCTGACTGGGAAACAAATACTAGCTCGCCTTACAAGAAACACACTCTGCTTTTGAGAAAAGAGCACTCTTCTAATCTACTGTGTTTCCTATAGTGCCAGAACAGTGAGCTTGCTCAGAACAAAGGAACTGTGCTTCCGACACACGTGCCATATCTAGTTCAACTCTGCTTAGGAAACTGACAAGAAGAGTAGCTTCTCTTCAGTCCAATACACTGTACATGCTGGGAACAGACGCTAGTGCTATTTGCACTGTGTATTGCAAATGGAGCGCAATAGTGACTCTTCTTACCAGAAAACAACTCTTGCTTGTAGGAGGAAAAACTGCATGTGATTCAACTCCATTTCTGACTGGGAAACAAATTCTAGCTCGCCTTACAAGAAACATACTCTGCTTTTGAGAAAAGAGCACTCTTCTAATCTACTGTGTTTCCCATAGGGCCAGAACAGTGAGCTTGCTTAGAACAATAGAACTGTGCTTCCGACACACGGGCCATATCTAGTTCAACTCTGCTTAGGAAACTGACAAGAAGAGTAGCTTCTCTTCAGTCCAATACACTGTACATGCTGGGAACAGAAGCTAGTGCTATTTACACTGTGTATTGCAAATGGAGCACAATAGTGACTCTTCTTACCAGAAAACAACTATTGCTTGTAGGAGCAGAAACTGCATGTGATTCAAACCCCATTTCTGACTGGGAAACAAATACTAGCTCGCCTTACAAGAAACATACTCTGCTTTTGAGAAAAGAGCACTCTTCTACTCTACTGTGTTTCCTATAGGGCCAGAACAGTGAGCTTGCTCAGAACAAAAGAACTGTGCTTCCGACACACGGGCTATATCTAGTTCAACTCTGCTTAGGAAACTGACAAGAACAGTATCTTCTCTTCAGTCCAATACACTGTACTTGCTGGTAACAGTCGCTAGTGCTATTTGCACTGTGTATGGCAAATGGAGCACAATAGTGAATCTTCTTACCAGAAAACAACTCTTGCTCATAGGAACAGAATCTGCATGTGATTCAACTCCATTTCTGACTGGGAAACAAATACTAGCTCGCCTTACAAGAAACACACTTTGCTTTTGAGAAAAGAGCACTCTTCTAATCTACTGTTTTTCCTATAGGGCCAGAACAGTGAGGTTGCTCAGAACAATAGAACTGTGCTTCAGACACACGGGCCATATCTAGTTCAACTCTGCTTAGGAAACTGACAAGAACAGTAGCTTCTCTTCAGTCCAATACACTGTACATGCTGGGAACAGACGCAAGTGCTATTTGCACTGTGTATGGCAAATGGAGCACAATAGTGACTCTTCTTACCAGAAAACAACTCTTGCTTGTAGGAGCAGAAACTGCATGTGATTCAACTCCATTTCTGACTGGGAAACAAATACTAGCTTGCCTTACAAGAAACATACTCTGCTTTTGAGAAAAGAGCACACTTCTAATCTACTATGTTTTCTATAGGGCCAGAACAGTGAGCTTGCTCAGAACAAAAGAACTGTGCTTCCGACACAAGGGCCATATCTAGTTCAACTCTGCTTAGGAAACTGACAAGAACAGTAGCTTCTCGTCAGTCCAATACACTGTACTTGCTGGGCACAGATGTGAGTGCTATTTGCACTGATTATGGCAATGGGAGCTCAATTGTGACTGTTCTTAGCAGAAAACAACTCTTGCTAGTAGGACCAGAAACTGCATGTGAATCAACTCCGTTTACGACTGGGAAACAAACACTAGATCGTCTTACAACAAACACACTCTGCTTTTGAGAAAAGAGCACTCTTCTACTCTACTGTGATTCCTATAGGGCCAGAAGAGTGAGCTTATTCAGAACAAAGGAACTGTGCTTCCGACACACGGGCCATATCTAGTTCAAATCAGCTTAGGAAACTGACAAGAACAGTAGCGTCTCTTCAGTCCAATACACTGTACTTGCTGGAAACAGACGCTAGAGCTATTTGCAGTGTGTATGGCAAATGGAGTGCAATAGTGACTCTTCTTACCAGAAAACAACTCGTACTCGTAGGACCAGAAACTGCATGTGATTCAACTCCATTTCTGACTGGGAAACAAATACTAGCTCGCCTTACAAGAAACACACTCTGCTTTTGAGAAAAGAGCACTCTTCTAATCTACTGTGTTTCCTATAGGGCCAGAACAGTGAGCTTGCTCAGAACAAAGGAACTGTGCTTCCGACACACGGGCCATATCTAATTCAACTCTGCATAGGAAACTGACAAGAACAGTAGCTTCTCTTCAGTCCAATACACTGTACTTGCTGGGAACAGACGCTAGTGCTATTTGCACTGTGTATGGCAAATTGAGCGCAATAGTGGGTCTTCTTACCAGAAAACAACTCTTGTTTGTAGGAGAAGAAACTGCATGTGATTCAACTCCATTTCTGACTGGGAAACAAATACTAGCTCGCCTTACAACAAACACACTCTGCTTTTGAGAAAAGAGCACTCTTCTACTCTACTGTGATTCATATTGGGCCAGAACAGTGAGCTTGCTCAGAACAAAGGAACTGTGCTTCCGACACACGGGCCATATCTAGTTCAACTCTGCTTAGGAAACTGACAAGAACAGTAGCTTCTCTTCAGTCCAATACACTGTACTTGCTGGGAACAGTCGCTAGTGCTATTTGCACTGTGTATGGCAAATGGAGCGCAATAGTGACTCTTCTTACCAGAAAACAACTCTTGCTCATAGGACCAGAAACTGCATGTGATTCAACTCCATTTCTGACTGGGAAACAAACACTAGCTCGCCTTACAAGAAACACACTCTGCTTTTGAGAAAAGAGCACTCTTCTAATCTACTGTGTTTCCTATAGGGCCAGAACAGTGAGCTTGCTCAGAACAATAGAACTGTGCGTCCAACACACGGGCCATATCTAGTTCAACTCTGCTTAGGAAACTGACAAGAACAGTAGCTTCTCTTCAGTCCAATACACTGTACTTGCTGGTAAAAGTCGCTAGTGCTATTTGCACTGTGTAGGGCAAATGGAGCGCAATAGTGAATCTTCTTACCAGAAAACAACTCTTGCTTATAGGACCAGAAACTGCATGTGATTCAACTCCATTTCTGACTGGGAAACAAATACTAGCTCGCCTTACAAGAAACACACTCTGCTTTTGAGAAAAGAGCACTCTTCTAATCTACTGTTTTTCCTATAGGGCCAGAACAGTGAGCTTGCTTAGAACAATAGAACTGTGCTTCTGACACACGGGCCATATCTAGTTCAACTCTGCTTAGGAAACTGACAAGAACAGTAGCTTCTCTTCAGTCCAATACACTGTACTTGCTGGGCACAGACGCGAGTGCTATCTGCACTGTGTATGGCAATGGGAGCGCAATCGTGACTCTTCTTAGCAGAAAACAACTCTTGCTCATAGGACCAGAAACTGCATGTGATTCAACTCCATTTCTGACTGGGAAACAAACACTAGCTCGCCTTACAAGAAACACACTCTGCTTTTGAGAAAAGAGCACTCTTCTACTCTACTGTGATTCCTATATGGCCAGAAGAGTGAGCTTGCTCAGAACAAAGGAACTGTGCTTCCGACACACGGGCCATATCTAGTTCAACTCTGCTTAGGAAACTGACAAGAACAGTAGCTTCTCTTCAGTCCAATACACTGTACTTGCTGGGAACAGACGCTAGTGCTATTTGCACTGTGTATGGCAAATGGATCTCAATAGTGACTCTTCTTACCAGAAAACAACTCTTGCTTGTAGGAGCAGAACCTGCATGTGATTCAACTCCTTTTCTGACTGGTAAACAAATACTAGCTCTCCTTACAAGAAACATACTCTGCTATAGAGAAAAGAGCACTCTTCTACTCTACTGTGTTTCCTTAGGGCCAGAACAGTGAGCTTGCTCAGAACAAAAGAACTGTGCTTCCGACACAGGGGCCATATCTAGTACAACTCTGCTTAGGAAACTGACAAGAACAGTAGCTTCTCTTCAGTCCATTAAACTGTACTTGCTGGGAACAGACACGAGTGCTATTTGCACTGTGTATGGCAAAGGGAGAGCAATCGTGACTGTTCTTAGCAGAAAACAACTCTTGCTAGTAGGACCAGAAACTGCATGTGATTCAACTCCATTTACGACTGGGAAACAAACACTAGCTCGTCTTACAAGAAACACACTCCTCTTTAGAGTAAAGAGCACTCTTCTACTCTACTGTGATTCCTATAGTGCCAGAACAGTGAGCTTGCTCAGAACAAAGGAACTGTGCTTCCGACACACGGGCCATATCTAGTTCAACTCTGCTTAGGAAACTGACAAGAACAGTAGCTTCTCTTCAGTCCAATACACTGTACTTGCTGGGCACAGACGCGAATGCTATTTGCACTGAGTATCGCAATGGGAGCCCAATTGTGACTGTTCTTAGCAGAAAATAACTTTTGCTAGTAGGACCAGAAACTGCATGTGATTCAACTCCGTTTACGACTGGGAAAAAAACACTAGCTCGCCTTACAAGAAACACACTCTGCTTTTGAGGAAAGAGCACTCTTCTAATCTACTGTGATTCCTATATGGTCAGATCAGTGAGCTTGCTCAGAACAAAGGAACTGTGCTTCCGACACACGGGCCATATCTAGTTCAACTCTGCTTAGGAAACTGACAAGAACAGTAGCTTCTCTTCAGTCCAATACACTGTACTTGCTGGTAACAGTCGCTAGTGCTATTTGCACTGTGTATGGCAAATGGAGCACAATAGTGAATCTTCTTACCAGAAAACAACTCTTGCTCATAGGACCAGAATCTGCATGTGATTCAACTCCATTTCTGACTGGGAAACAAATACTAGTTCGGCTTACAAGAAACACACTCTGCTTTTGAGAAAAGAGCACTCTTCTAATCTACTGTGTTTCCTATAGGGCCAGAACAGTGAGCTTGCTCAGAACAATAGAACTGTGCGTCCAACCCACGGGCCATATCTAGTTCAACTCTGCTTAGGAAACTGACAAGAACAGTAGCTTCTCTTCAGTCCAATACACTGTACTTGCTGTTAAAAGTCTCTAGTGCTATTTGCACTGTGTATGGCAAATGGATCTCAATAGTGACTCTTCTTACCAGAAAACAACTCTTGCTTGTAGGAGCAGAACCTGCATGTGATTCAACTCCATTTCTGACTGGGAAACAAATACTAGCTCTCCTTACAAGAAACATACTCTGCTATAGAGAAAAGAACACTCTTCTACTCTACTGTGTTTCCTTAGGGCCAGAACAGTGACCTTGCTCAGAACAAAAGAACTGTGCTTCCGAAACAGGGGCCATATCTAGTACAACTCTGCTTAGGAAACTGACAAGAACAGTAGCTTCTCTTCAGTCCAATACACTGTACTTGCTGGGAACAGACACGAGTGCTATTTGCACTGTGTATGGCAATGGGAGCGCAATCGTGACTGTTCTTAGCAGAAAACAACTCTTGCTAGTAGGACCAGAAACTGCATGTGATTCAACTCCATTTACGACTGGGAAACAAACACTAGCTCGCCTTACAAGAAACACACTCTGCTTTTGAGTAAAGAGCACTCTTCTACTCTACTGTGATTCCTATAGTGCCAGAACAGTGAGCTTGCTCAGAACAAAGGAACTGTGCTTCCGAAACACGGGCCATATCTAGTTCAACTCTGCTTAGGAAACTGACAAGAAGAGTAGCTTCTCTTCAGTCCAATACACTGTGCAAGCTGGGAACAGACACTAGTGCTATTTGCACTGTGTATTGCAAATGGAGCGCAATAGTGACTCTTCTTACCAGAAAACAACTCTTTCTTGTAGGAGCAGAAACTGCATGTGATTCAACTCCATTTCTGACTGGGAAACAAATACTAGCTCGCCTTACAAGAAACACACTCTGCTTTTGAGAAAAGAGCACTCTTCTATTCAACTGTGTTTCCTATAGGGCCAGAACAGTGAGCTTGCTCAGAACAAAGGAACTGTGCTTCCGACACACGGGCCATATCTAGTTCAACTCTGCTTAGGAAACTGACAAGAACAGTAGCTTCTCTTCAGTCCAATACACTGTACTTGCTGGGAACAGACGCTAGTGCTATTTGCACTGTGTATGGCAAATGGAGCGCAATAGTAACTCTTCTTACCAGAAAACAACTCTTGCTTGTAGGAGCAGAAACTGCATGTGATTCAACTCCATTTCTGACTGGGAAACAAATACTAATTCGCCTTACAAGAAACATACTCTGCTTTTGAGAAAAGAGCACTCTTCTAATCTACTGTGTTTCCTATAGGGCCAGAACAGTGAGCTTGCTCAGAACAAAAGAACTGTGCTTCCGACACAGGGGCCATATCTAGTTCAACTCTGCTTAGGAAACTGACAAGAACAGTAGCTTCTCTTCAGTCCAATACACTGTACTTGCTGGGCACAGACACGAATGCTATTTGCACTGAGTATCGCAATGGGAGCACAATTGTGACTGTTCTTAGCAGAAAACAACTCTTGCTAGTAGGACCAGAAACTGCATGTGATTCAACTCCGTTTACGACTGGGAAAAAAACACTAGCTCGCCTTACAAGAAACACACTCTGCTTTTGAGAAAAGAGCACTCTTCTAATCTACTGTGTTTCCTATATGGTCAGATCAGTGAGCTTGCTCAGAACAAAGGAACTGTGCGTCCAACACACGGGCCATATCTAGTTCAACTCTGCTTAGGAAACTGACAAGAACAGTAGCTTCTCTTCAGTCTAATACACTGTACTTGCTGGTAACAGTCGCTAGTGCTATTTGCACTGTGTATGGCAAATGGAGCACAATAGTGAATCTTCTTACCAGAAAACAACTCTTGCTCATAGGACCAGAAACTGCATGTGATTCAACTCCATTTCTGACTGGGAAACAAATACTAGCTCGCCTTACAAGAAACACACTCTGCTTTGGAGAAAAGAGCACTCTTCTAATCTACTGTTTTTCCTATAGGGCCAGAACAGTGAGCTTGCTCAGAACAATAGAACTGTGCTTCCGACACACGGGCCATATCTAGTTCAACTCTGCTTGAAACTGACAAGAACAGTAGCTTCTCTTCAGTCCAATACACTGTACTTGCTGGGCACAGACGCGAGTGCTATTTGCACTGAGTATGGCAATGGGAGCACAATTGTGACTGTTCTTAGCAGAAAACAACTCTTGCTAGTAGGACCAGAAACTGCATGTGATTCAACTCTGTTTACGACTGGGAAACAAACACTAGCTCGCCTTAAAAGAAACACACTCTGCTTTTGAGTAAAGAGCACTCTTCTACTCTACTGTGATTCCTATAGTGCCAGAACAGTGAGCTTGCTCAGAACAAAGGAACTGTGCTTCTGACACACGGGCCATGTCTAGTTCAACTCTGCTTAGGAAACTGACAAGAGCAGTAGCTTCTCTTCAGTCCAATACACTGTACTTGCTGGGAACAGACGCTAGTGCTATTTGCACTGTGTATGGCAAATGGAGCGCAATAGTGACTCTTCTTACCAGAAAACAACTCTTGCTTGTAGGAGCAGAAACTGCATGTGATTCAACTCCATTTCTGACTGGGAAACAAATACTAGGTCGCCTTACAAGAAACATACTCTGCTTTTGAGAAAAGAGCACTCTTCTACTCTACTGTGTTTCCTATAGGGCCAGAACAGTGAGCTTGCTCAGAACAAAAGAACTGTGCTTCCCACACGGGCCATATCTAGTTCAACTCTGCTTAGGAAACTGACAAGAACAGTATCTTCTCTTCAGTCCAATACACTGTACTTCCTGGGCACAGACACGTGTGCTATTTGCGCTGAGTATGGCAATGGGAGCGCAACTGTGACTGTTCTTAGCAGAAAACAACTCTTGCTAGTAGGACCAGAAACTACATGTGATTCAACTCCGTTTACTACTGGGAAACAAACACTAGATCGCCTTACAACAAACACACTCTGCTTTTGAGAAAAGAGCACTCTTCTACTCTACTGTGATTCCTATAGGGCCAGAAGAGTGAGCTTGCTCAGAACAAAGGAACTGTGCTTTCCACACGCGGGCCATATCTAGTTCAAATCTGCTTAGGAAACTGACAAGAACAGTAGCGTCTCTTCAGTCCAATACACTGTACTTGCTGGGAACAGATGCTAGAGCTATTTGCACTGTGTATGGCAAATGGAGTGCAATAGTGACTCTTTTTACCAGAAAACAACTCGTGCTCGGAGGACCAGAAACTGCATGTGATTCAATTCCATTTCTGACTGGGAAACAAATACTAGCTCGCCTTACAAGAAACACACTCTGCTTTTGAGAAAAGAGCACTCTTCTAATCTACTGTGTTTCCTATAGTGCCAGAACAGTGAGCTTGCTCAGAACAAAGGAACTGTGCTTCCGACACACGGGCCATATCTAGTTCAACTCTGCTTAGGAAACTGACAAGAACAGTAGCTTCTCTTCAGTCCAATACACTGTACTTGCTGGGAACAGTCGCTAGTGCTATTTGCACTGGGTATGGCAAATGGAGCGCAATAGTGAATCTTCTTACCAGAAAACAACTCTTGCTCATAGGACCAGAAACTGCATGTGATTCAACTCCATTTCTGACTGGGAAACAAACACTAGCTCGCCTTACAAGAAACACACTCTGCTTTTGAGAAAAGAGCACTGTTCTAATCTACTGTGTTTTCTATAGTGCCAGAACAGTGAGCTTGCTCAGAACAATAGAACTGTGCGTCCAACACATGGGCCAAACCTAGTTCAACTCTGCTTAGGAAACTGACAAGAACAGTAGCTTCTCTTCAGTCCAATACACTGTACTTGCTGGGAACAGACACGAGTGCTATTTGCACTGTGTATGGCAATGGGAGCGCAATCGTGACTGTTCTTAGCAGAAAACAACTCTTGCTAGTAGGACCAGAAACTGCATGTGATTCAACTCCGTTTACGACTGGGAAACAAACACTAGCTCGCCTTACAAGAAACACACTCTGCTTTTGAGTAAAGAGCACTCTTCTACTCTACAGTGATTCCTATAGTGCCAGAACAGTGAGCTTGCTCAGAACAAAGGAACTGTGCTTCCGACACACGGGCCATATCTAGTTCAAATCTGCTTAGGAAACTGACAAGAAAAGTAGCTTCTCTTCAGTCCAATACACTGTACATGCTGGGAACAGACGCTAGTGCTATTTGCACTGTGTATGGCAAATGGAGCACAATAGTGACTCTTCTTACCAGAAAACAACTCTTGCTTGTAGGAGCAGAAACTGCATGTGATTCAACTCCATTTCTGACTGGGAAACAAATACTAGGTCGCCTTACAAGAAACATACTCTGCTTTTGAGAAAAGAGCACTCTTCTACTCTACTGTGTTTCCTATAGGGCCAGAACAGTGAGCTTGCTCAGAACAAAAGAACTGTGCTTCCCACACGGGCCATATCTAGTTCAACTCTGCTTAGGAAACTGACAAGAACAGTATCTTCTCTTCAGTCCAATACACTGTACTTGCTGGGAACAGACGCAAGTGTTATTTGCACTGTGTATGGCAATGGGAGTCAATCGTGACTGTTCTTAGCAGAAAACAACTCTTGCTAGTAGGACCAGAAACTGCATGTGATTCAACTCCGTTTATGACTGGGAAAAAAACACTAGCTCGCCTTACAAGAAACACACTCTGCTTTTGAGAAAAGAGCACTCTTCTAATCTACTGTGTTTCCTATATGGTCAGATCAGTGAGCTTGCTCAGAACAAAGGAACTGTGCTTCCGACACAGGGGCGATATCTAGTTCAACTCTGCTTAGGAAACTGACAAGAACAGTAGCTTCTCCTCAGTCCAATACACTGTACTTGCTGGGAACAGTCGCTAGTGCTATTTGCACTGTGTATGGCAAATGGAGCACAATAGTGATTCTTCTTACCAAAAAACAACTCTTGCTCCTAGGACCAGAAACTGCATGTGATCCAACTCCATTTCTGACTGGGAAACAAATACTAGCTCGCCTTACAAGAAACACACTCTGCTTTTGAGAAAAGAGCACTCTTCTAATCTACTGTGTTTCCTATAGGGCCAGAACAGTGAGCTTGCTCAGAACAATAGAACTGTGCGTCCAACACACGGGCCATATCTAGTTCAACTCTGCTTAGGAAACTGACAAGAACAGTAGCTTCTCTTCAGTCCAATACACTGTACTTGCTGGTAAAAGTCGCTAGTGCTATTTGCACTGTGTATGGCAAATGGAGCGCAATAGTGAATCTTCTTACCAGAAAACAACTCTTGCTCATAGGACCAGAAACTGCATGTGATTCAACTCCATTTCTGACTGGGAAACAAATAGTAGCTTGCCTTACAAGAAACACACTCTGCTTTTGAGAAAAGAGCACTCTTCTAATCTACTGTGTTTCCTATAGGGCCAGAACAGTGAGCTTGCTCAGAACAAAAGAACTGTGCTTCCCACACACACGGGCCGTATCTAGTTCAACTCTGCTTAGGAAACTGACAAGAACAGTAGCTTCTCTTCAGTCCAATACACTGTACTTCCTGGGCACAGACGCGAGTGCTATTTGCACTGAGTATGGCAATGGGAGCACAACTGTGACTGTTCTTAGCAGAAAACAACTCTTGCTAGTAGGACCAGAAACTGCATGTGATTCAATTCCGTTTACTACTGGAAAACAAACACTAGATCGCCTTACAACAAACACACTCTGCTTTTGTGAAAAGAGCACTCTTCTACTCTACTGTGATTCCTATAGGGCCAGAACAGTGAGCTTGCTCATAACAAAGGAACTGTGCTTTCAACACACGGGCCATATCTAGTTCAAATCTGCTTAGGAAACTGACAAGAACAGTAGCGTCTCTTCAGTCCAATACACTGTACTTGCTGGGAACAGACGCTAGAGCTATTTGCACTGTGTATGGCAAATGGAGTGCAATAGTGACTCTTCTTACCAGAAAACAACTCGTGCTTGTAGGAGCAGAAACTGCATGTGATTCAACTCCATTTCTGACTGGGAAACAAATACTAGCTCGCCTTACAAGAAACATACTCTGCTTTTGAGAAAAGAGCACTCTTCTAATCTACTGTGTTTCCTATAGGGCCAGAACAGTGAGCTTGCTCAGAACAAAAGAACTGTGCTTCCGACACAGGGGCCATTTCTAGTGCAACTCTGCTTAGGAAAATGACAAGAACAGTAGCTTCTCTTCAGTCCAATACACTGTACTTGCTGGGAACAGACGCTAGTGCTATTTGCAATGTGTATGGCAATGGGAGTCAAACGTGACTGTTCTTAGCAGAAAACAACTCTTGCTAGTAGGACCAGAAACTTCATGTGATTCAATTCCGTTTATGACTGGGAAACAAACACTAGCTCGCCTTACAAGAAACACACTCTGCTTTTGAGAAAAGAGCACTCTTCTACTCTACTGTGTTTCCTATAGGGCCAGAACAGTGAGCTTGCTCAGAACAAAGGAACTGTGCTTCCGACACACGGGCCATATCTAGTTCAACTCTGCATAGGAAACTGACAAGAAGAGTAGCTTCTCTTCAGTCCAATACACTGTACTTGCTGGGAACAGACGCTAGTGCTATTTGCACTGTGTATGGCAAATTGAGCGCAATAGTGGGTCTTCTTCCCAGAAAACAACTCTTGCTTGTAGGAGAAGAAACTGCATGTGATTCAACTCCATTTCTGACTGGGAAAGAAATTCTAGCTCGCCTTACAAGAAACATACTCTGCTTTTGAGAAAAGAGCACTCTTCTAATCTACTGTGTTTCCTATAGGGCCAGAACAGTGAGCTTGCTCAGAAAAAAAGAACTGTGCTTCCTACACACGGGCCATATCTAGTTCAACTCTGCTTAGGAAACTGACAAGAACAGTAGCTTCTCTTCAGTCCAATACACTGTACTTGCTGGGCACAGACGCGAATGCTATTTGCACTGATTATTGCAATGGGAGCCCAATTGTGACTGTTCTTAGCAGAAAATAACTTTTGCTAGTAGGACCAGAAACTGCATGTGATTCAACTCCGTTTACGACTGGGAAAAAAACACTAGCTCGCCTTACAAGAAACACACTCTGCTTTTGAGAAAAGAGCACTCTTCTAATCTACTGTGATTCCTATATGGTCAGATCAGTGAGCTTGCTCAGAACAAAGGAACTGTGCTTCCGACACACGGGCCATATCTAGTTCAACTCTGCTTAGGAAACTGACAAGAACAGTAGCTTCTCTTCAGTCCAATACACTGTACTTGCTGGTAACAGTCGCTAGTGCTATTTGCACTGTGTATGGCAAATGGAGCACAATAGTGAATCTTCTTACCAGAAAACAACTCTTGCTCATAGGACCAGAATCTGCATGTGATTCAACTCCATTTCTGACTGGGAAACAAATACTAGTTCGCCTTACAAGAAACACACTCTGCTTTTGAGAAAAGAGCACTCTTCTAATCTACTGTGTTTCCTATAGGGCCAGAACAGTGAGCTTGCTCAGAACAATAGAACTGTGCGTCCAACCCACGGGCCATATCTAGTTCAACTCTGCTTAGGAAACTGACAAGAACAGTAGCTTCTCTTCAGTACAATACAATGTACTTGCTGGGAACAGACGCTAGTGCTATTTGCACTGTGTATGGCAAATGGATCTCAATAGTGACTCTTCTTACCAGAAAACAACTCTTGCTTGTAGGAGCAGAACCTGCATGTGATTCAACTCCATTTCTGACTGGGAAACAAATACTAGCTCTCCTTAAAAGAAACATACTCTGCTATAGAGAAAAGAACACTCTTCTACTCTACTGTGTTTCCTTAGGGCCAGAACAGTGAGCTTGCTCAGAACAAAAGAACTGTGCTTCCGACACAGGGGCCATATCTAGTACAACTCTGCTTTGGAAACTGACAAGAACAGTAGCTTCTCTTCAGTCCAATACACTGTACTTGCTGGGAACAGACACGAGTGCTATTTGCACTGTGTATGGCAATGGGAGCGCAATCGTGACTGTTCTTAGCAGAAAACAACTCTTGCTAGTAGGACCAGAAACTGCATGTGATTCAACTCCATTTACGACTGGGAAACAAACACTAGCTCGCCTTACAAGAAACACACTCTGCTTTTGAGTAAAGAGCACTCTTCTACTCTACTGTGATTCCTATAGTGCCAGAACAGTGAGCTTGCTCAGAACAAAGGAACTGTGCTTCCGACACACGGGCCATATCTAGTTCAACTCTGCTTAGGAAACTGACAAGAAGAGTAGCAGCTCTTCAGTCCAATACACTGTGCAAGCTGGGAACAGACACTAGTGCTATTTGCACTGTGTATTGCAAATGGAGCGCAATAGTGACTCTTCTTACCAGAAAACAACTCTTTCTTGTAGGAGCAGAAACTGCATGTGATTCAACTCCATTTCTGACTGGGAAACAAATACTAGCTCGCCTTACAAGAAACACACTCTGCTTTTGAGAAAAGAGCACTCTTCTATTCAACTGTGTTTCCTATAGGGCCAGAACAGTGAGCTTGCTCAGAACAAAGGAACTGTGCTTCTGACACACGGGCCATATCTAGTTCAACTCTGCTTAGGAAACTGACAAGAACAGTAGCTTCTCTTCAGTCCAATACACTGTACTTGCTGGGAACAGACGCTAGTGCTATTTGCACTGTGTATGGCAAATGGAGCGCAATAGTGACTCTTCTTACCAGAAAACAACTCTTGCTTGTAGGAGCAGAAACTGCATGTGATTCAACTTCATTTCTGACTGGGAAACAAATACTAGCTCGCCTTACAAGAAACATACTCTGCTTTTGAGAAAAGAGCACTCTTCTAATCTACTGTGTTTCCTATAGGGCCAGAACAGTGAGCTTGCTCAGAACAAAAGAACTGTGCTTCCGACACAGGGGCCATATCTAGTTCAACTCTGCTTAGGAAACTGACAAGAACAGTAGCTTCTCTTCAGTCCAATACACTGTACTTGCTGGGCACAGACACGAATGCTATTTGCACTGAGTATCGCAATGGGAGCACAATTGTGACTGTTCTTAGCAGAAAACAACTCTTGCTAGTAGGACCAGAAACTGCATGTGATTCAACTCCGTTTAAGACTGGGAAAAAAACACTAGCTCGCCTTACAAGAAACACACTCTGCTTTTGAGAAAAGAGCACTCTTCTAATCTACTGTGTTTCCTATATGGTCAGATCAGTGAGCTTGCTCAGAACAAAGGAACTGTGCTTCCGACACACGGGCCATATCTAGATCAACTCTGCTTAGGAAACTAACAAGAACAGTAGCTTCTCTTCAGTCTAATACACTGTACTTGCTGGTAACAGTCGCTAGTGCTATTTGCACTGTGTATGGCAAATGGAGCACAATAGTGAATCTTCTTACCAGAAAACAACTCTTGCTCATAGGACCAGAAACTGCATGTGATTCAACTCCATTTCTGACTGGGAAACAAATACTAGCTCGCCTTACAAGAAACACACTCTGCTTTGGAGAAAAGAGCACTCTTCTAATCTACTGTTTTTCCTATAGGGCCAGAACAGTGAGCTTGCTCAGAACAAAGGAACTGTGCTTCCGACACACGGGCCATATCTAGTTCAACTCTGCTTGAAACTGACAAGAACAGTAGCTTCTCTTCAGTCCAATACACTGTACTTGCTGGGCACAGACGCGAGTGCTATTTGCACTGAGTATGGCAATGGGAGCGCAATTGTGACTGTTCTTAGCAGAAAACAACTCTTGCTAGTAGGACCAGAAACTGCATGTGATTCAACTCCGTTTACGACTGGGAAACAAACACTAGCTCGCCTTACAAGAAACACACTCTGCTTTTGAGTAAAGAGCACTCTTCTACTCTACTGTGATTCCTATAGTGCCAGAACAGTGAGCTTGCTCAGAACAAAGGAACTGTGCTTCTGACACACGGGCCATGTCTAGTTCAACTCTGCTTAGGAAACTGACAAGAGCAGTATCTTCTCTTCAGTCCAATACACTGTACTTGCTGGGAACAGACGCTAGTGCTATTTGCACTGTGTATGGCAAATGGAGCGCAATAGTGACTCTTCTTACCAGAAAACAACTCTTGCTTGTAGGAGCAGAAACTGCATGTGATTCAACTCCATTTCTGACTGGGAAACAAATACTAGGTCGCCTTACAAGAAACATACTCTGCTTTTGAGAAAAGAGCACTCTTCTACTCTACTGTGTTTCCTATAGGGCCAGAACAGTGAGCTTGCTCAGAACAAAAGAACTGTGCTTCCAACACACGGGCCATATCTAGTTCAACTCTGCTTAGGAAACTGACAAGAACAGTATCTTCTCTTCAGTCTAATACACTGTACTTCCTGGGCACAGACACGTGTGCTATTTGCGCTGAGTATGGCAATGGGAGCGCAACTGTGACTGTTCTTAGCAGAAAACAACTCTTGCAAGTAGGACCAGAAACTACATGTGATTCAACTCCGTTTACTACTGGGAAACAAACACTAGATCGCCTTACAACAAACACACTCTGCTTTTGAGAAAAGAGCACTCTTCTACTCTACTGTGATTCCTATAGGGCCAGAAGAGTGAGCTTGCTCAGAACAAAGGAACTGTGCTTTCCACACACGGGCCATATCTAGTTCAAATCTGCTTAGGAAACTGACAAGAACAGTAGCGTCTCTTCAGTCCAATACACTGTACTTGCTGGGAACAGACGCTAGAGCTATTTGCACTGTGTATGGCAAATGGAGTGCAATAGTGACTCTTTTTACCAGAAAACAACTCGTGCTCGGAGGACCAGAAACTGCATGTGATTCAATTCCATTTCTGACTGGGAAACAAATACTAGCTCGCCTTACAAGAAACACACTCTGCTTTTGAGAAAAGAGCACTCTTCTAATCTACTGTGTTTCCTATAGTGCCAGAACAGTGAGCTTGCTCAGAACAAAGGAACTGTGCTTCCGCCACACGGGCCATATCTAGTTCAACTCTGCTTAGGAAACTGACAAGAAGAGTAGCTTCTCTTCAGTCCAATACACTGTACATGCTGGGAACAGACGCTAGTGCTATTTGCACTGTGTATTGCAAATGGAGCGCAATAGTGACTCTTCTTACCAGAAAACAACTCTTGCTTGTAGGAGGAGAAACTGCATGTGATTCAACTCCATTTCTGACTGGGAAACAAATTCTAGCTCGCCTTACAAGAAACATACTCTGCTTTTGAGAAAAGAGCACTCTTCTAATCTACTGTGTTTCCTATAGGGCCAGAACAGTGAGCTTGCTTAGAACAATAGAACTGTGCTTCCGACACACGGGCCATATCTAGTTCAACTCTGCTTAGGAAACTGACAAGAAGAGTAGCTTCTCTTCAGTCCAATACACTGTACATGCTGGGAACAGAAGCTAGTGCTATTTACACTGTGTATTGCAAATGGAGCACAATAGTGACTCTTCTTACCAGAAAACAACTCTTGCTTGTAGGAGCAGAAACTGCATGTGATTCAAACCCCATTTCTGACTGGGAAACAAATACTAGCTCGCCTTACAAGAAACATACTCTGCTTTTGAGAAAAGAGCACTCTTCTAATCTACTCTGTTTCCTATAGGGCCAGAACAGTGAGCTTGCTCAGAACAAAAGAACTGTGCTTCCGACACACGGGCCATATCTAGTTCAACTCTGCTTAGGAAACTGACAAGAACAGTATCTTCTCTTCAGTCCAATACACTGTACTTGCTGGTAACAGTCGCTAGTGCTATTTGCACTGTGTATGGCAAATGGAGCACAATAGTGAATCTTCTTACCAGAAAACAACTCTTGCTCATAGGACCAGAATCTGCATGTGATTCAACTCCATTTCTGACTGGGAAACAAATACTAGCTCGCCTTACAAGAAACACACTCTGCTTTTGAGAAAAGAGCACTCTTCTAATCTACTGTTTTTCCTATAGGGCCAGAACAGTGAGCTTGCTCAGAACAATAGAACTGTGCTTCAGACACACGGGCCATATCTAGTTCAACTCTGCTTAGGAAACTGACAAGAACAGTAGCTTCTCTTCAGTCCAATACACTGTACATGCTGGGAACAGACGCAAGTGCTATTTGCACTGTGTATGGCAAATGGAGCACAATAGTGACTCTTCTTACCAGAAAACAACTCTTGCTTGTAGGAGCAGAAACTGCATGTGATTCAACTCCATTTCTGACTGGGAAACAAATACTAGCTTGCCTTACAAGAAACATACTCTGCTTTTGAGAAAAGAGCACACTTCTAATCTACTATGTTTTCTATAGGGCCAGAACAGTGAGCTTGCTCAGAACAAAAGAACTGTGTTCCGACACAAGGGCCATATCTAGTTCAACTCTGCTTAGGAAACTGACAAGAACAGTAGCTTCTCGTCAGTCCAATACACTGTACTTGCTGGGCACAGATGTGAGTGCTATTTGCACTGATTATGGCAATGGGAGCTCAATTGTGACTGTTCTTAGCAGAAAACAACTCTTGCTAGTAGGACCAGAAACTGCATGTGAATCAACTCCGTTTACGACTGGGAAACAAACACTAGATCGTCTTACAACAAACACACTCTGCTTTTGAGAAAAGAGCACTCTTCTACTCTACTGTGATTCCTATAGGGCCAGAAGAGTGAGCTTGCTCAGAACAAAGGAACTGTGCTTCCGACACACGGTCCATATCTAGTTCAAATCTGCTTAGGAAACTGACAAGAACAGTAGCGTCTCTTCAGTCCAATACACTGTACTTGCTGGAAAGAGACGCTAGAGCTATTTGCAGTGTGTATGGCAAATGGAGTGCAATAGTGACTCTTCTTACCAGAAAACAACTCGTACTCGTAGGACTAGAAACTGCATGTGATTCAACTCCATTTCTGACGGGGAAACAAATACTAGCTCGCCTTACAAGAAACACACTCTGCTTTTGAGAAAAGAGCACTCTTCTAATCTACTGTGTTTCCTATAGGGACAGAACAGTGAGCTTGCTCAGAACAAAGGAACTGTGCTTCCGACACACGGGCCATATCTAATTCAACTCTGCATAGGAAACTGACAAGAACAGTAGCTTCTCTTCAGTCCAATACACTGTACTTGCTGGGAACAGACGCTAGTGCTATTTGCACTGTGTATGGCAAATTGAGCGCAATAGTGGGTCTTCTTACCAGAAAAAAACTCTTGTTTGTAGGAGAAGAAACTGCATGTGATTCAACTCCATTTCTGACTGGGAAACAAATACTAGCTCGCCTTACAACAAACACACTCTGCTTTTGAGAAAAGAGCACTCTTCTACTCTACTGTGATTCATATTGGGCCAGAACAGTGAGCTTGCTCAGAACAAAGGAACTGTGCTTCCGACACACGGGCCATATCTAGTTCAACTCTGCTTAGGAAACTGACAAGAACAGTAGCTTCTCTTCAGTCCAATACACTGTACTTGCTGGGAACAGTCGCTAGTGCTATTTGCACTGTGTATGGCAAATGGAGCGCAATAGTGACTCTTCTTACCAGAAAACAAATCTTGCTTGTAGGAGCAGAAACTGCATGTGATTCAACTCCATTTCTGACTGGGAAACAAATACTAGCTTGCCTTACAAGAAACATACTCTGCTTTTGAGAAAAGAGCACACTTCTAATCTACTATGTTTTCTATAGGGCCAGAACAGTGAGCTTGCTCAGAACAAAAGAACTGTGCTTCCGACACAAGGGCCATATCTAGTTCAACTCTGCTTAGGAAACTGACAAGAACAGTAGCTTCTCGTCAGTCCAATACACTGTACTTGCTGGGCACAGATGTGAGTGCTATTTGCACTGATTATGGCAATGGGAGCTCAATTGTGACTGTTCTTAGCAGAAAACAACTCTTGCTAGTAGGACCAGAAACTGCATGTGAATCAACTCCGTTTACGACTGGGAAACAAACACTAGATCGTCTTACAACAAACACACTCTGCTTTTGAGAAAAGAGCACTCTTCTACTCTACTGTGATTCCTATAGGGCCAGAAGAGTGAGCTTGCTCAGAACAAAGGAACTGTGCTTCCAACACACGGGCCATATCTAGTTCAAATCTGCTTAGGAAACTGACAAGAACAGTAGCGTCTCTTCAGTCCAATACACTGTACTTGCTGGAAAGAGACGCTAGAGCTATTTGCAGTGTGTATGGCAAATGGAGTGCAATAGTGACTCTTCTTACCAGAAAACAACTCGTACTCGTAGGACCAGAAACTGCATGTGATTCAACTCCATTTCTGACTGGGAAACAAATACTAGCTCGCCTTACAAGAAACACACTCTGCTTTTGAGAAAAGAGCACTCTTCTAATCTACTGTGTTTCCTATAGGGCCAGAACAGTGAGCTTGCTCAGAACAAAGGAACTGTGCTTCCGACAAACGGGCCATATCTAATTCAACTCTGCATAGGAAACTGACAAGAACAGTAGCTTCTCTTCAGTCCAATACACTGTACTTGCTGGGAACAGACGCTAGTGCTATTTGCACTGTGTATGGCAAATTGAGCGCAATAGTGGGTCTTCTTACCAGAAAACAACTCTTGTTTGTAGGAGAAGAAACTGCATGTGATTCAACTCCATTTCTGACTGGGAAACAAATACTAGCTCGCCTTACAACAAACACACTCTGCTTTTGAGAAAAGAGCACTCTTCTACTCTACTGTGATTCATATTGGGCCAGAACAGTGAGCTTGCTCAGAACAAAGGAACTGTGCTTCCGACACACGGGCCATATCTAGTTCAACTCTGCTTAGGAAACTGACAAGAACAGTAGCTTCTCTTCAGTCCAATACACTGTACTTGCTGGGAACAGTCGCTAGTGCTATTTGCACTGTGTATGGCAAATGGAGCGCAATAGTGACTCTTCTTACCAGAAAACAACTCTTGCTCATAGGACCAGAAACTGCATGTGATTCAACTCCATTTCTGACTGGGAAACAAACACTAGCTCGCCTTACAAGAAACACACTCTGCTTTTGAGAAAAGAGCACTCTTCTAATCTACTGTGTTTCCTATAGGGCCAGAACAGTGAGCTTGCTCAGAACAATAGAACTGTGCGTCCAACACACGGGCCATATCTAGTTCAACTCTGCTTAGGAAACTGACAAGAACAGTAGCTTCTCTTCAGTCCAATACACTGTACTTGCTGGTAAAAGTCGCTAGTGCTATTTGCACTGTGTAGGGCAAATGGAGCGCAATAGTGAATCTTCTTACCAGAAAACAACTCTTGCTTATAGGACCAGAAACTGCATGTGATTCAACTCCATTTCTGACTGGGAAACAAATACTAGCTCGCCTTACAAGAAACACACTCTGCTTTTGAGAAAAGAGCACTCTTCTAATCTACTGTTTTTCCTATAGGGCCAGAACAGTGAGCTTGCTTAGAACAATAGAACTGTGCTTCTGACACACGGGCCATATCTAGTTCAACTCTGCTTAGGAAACTGACAAGAACAGTAGCTTCTCTTCAGTCCAATACACTGTACTTGCTGGGCACAGACGCGAGTGCTATCTGCACTGTGTATGGCAATGGGAGCGCAATCGTGACTCTTCTTAGCAGAAAACAACTCTTGCTCATAGGACCAGAAACTGCATGTGATTCAACTCCATTTCTGACTGGGAAACAAACACTAGCTCGCCTTACAAGAAACACACTCTGCTTTTGAGAAAAGAGCACTCTTCTAATCTACTGTGTTTCCTATAGGGCCAGAACAGTGAGCTTGCTCAGAACAATAGAACTGTGCTTCAGACACACGGGCCATATCTAGTTCAACTCTGCTTAGGAAACTGACAAGAACAGTAGCTTCTCTTCAGTCCAATACACTGTACTTGCTGGTAAAAGTCGCTAGTGCTATTTGCACTGTGTAGGGCAAATGGAGCGCAATAGTGAATCTTCTTACCAGAAAACAACTCTTGCTTATAGGACCAGAAACTGCATGTGATTCAACTCCATTTCTGACTGGGAAACAAATACTAGCTCGCCTTACAAGAAACACACTCTGCTTTTGAGAAAAGAGCACTCTTCTAATCTACTGTTTTTCCTATAGGGCCAGAACAGTGAGCTTGCTTAGAACAATAGAACTGTGCTTCTGACACACGGGTCATATCTAGTTCAACTCTGCTTAGGAAACTGACAAGAACAGTAGCTTCTCTTCAGTCCAATACACTGTACTTGCTGGGCACAGACGCGAGTGCTATCTGCACTGTGTATGGCAATGGGAGCGCAATCGTGACTCTTCTTAGCAGAAAACAACTCTTGCTAGTAGGACCAGAAACTGCATGTGATTCAACTCCGTTTACGACTGGGAAACAAACAGTACGTCGCCTTACAAGAAACACACTCTGCTTTTGAGAAAAGAGCACTCTTCTACTCTACTGTGATTCCTATATGGCCAGAAGAGTGAGCTTGCTCAGAACAAAGGAACTGTGCTTCCGACACACGGGCCATATCTAGTTCAACTCTGCTTAGGAAACTGACAAGAACAGTAGCTTCTCTTCAGTCCAATACACTGTACTTGCTGGGAACAGACGCTAGTGCTATTTGCACTGTGTATGGCAAATGGATCTCAATAGTGACTCTTCTTACCAGAAAACAACTCTTGCTTGTAGGAGCAGAACCTGCATGTGATTCAACTCCTTTTCTGACTGGGAAACAAATACTTGCTCTCCTTACAAGAAACATACTCTGCTATAGAGAAAAGAGCACTCTTCTACTCTACTGTGTTTCCTTAGGGCCAGAACAGTGAGCTTGCTCAGAACAAAAGAACTGTGCTTCCGACACAGGGGCCATATCTAGTACAACTCTGCTTAGGAAACTGACAAGAACAGTAGCTTCTCTTCAGTCCATTAAACTGTACTTGCTGGGAACAGACACGAGTGATATTTGCACTGTGTATGGCAAAGGGAGAGCAATCGTGACTGTTCTTAGCAGAAAACAACTCTTGCTAGTAGGACCAGAAACTGCATGTGATTCAACTCCATTTACGACTGGGAAACAAACACTAGCTCGTCTTACAAGAAACACACTCCTCTTTAGAGTAAAGAGCACTCTTCTACTCTTCTGTGATTCCTATAGTGCCAGAACAGTGAGCTTGCTCAGAACAAAGGAACTGTGCTTCTGACACACGGGCCATGTCTAGTTCAACTCTGCTTAGGAAACTGACAAGAGCAGTATCTTCTCTTCAGTCCAATACACTGTACTTGCTGGGAACAGACGCTAGTGCTATTTGCACTGTGTATGGCAAATGGAGCGCAATAGTGACTCTTCTTACCAGAAAACAACTCTTGCTTGTAGGAGCAGAAACTGCATGTGATTCAACTCCATTTCTGACTGGGAAACAAATACTAGGTCGCCTTACAAGAAACATACTCTGCTTTTGAGAAAAGAGCACTCTTCTACTCTACTGTGTTTCCTATAGGGCCAGAACAGTGAGCTTGCTCAGAACAAAAGAACTGTGCTTCCGACACAAGGGCCATATCTAGTTCAACTCTGCTTAGGAAACTGACAAGAACAGTATCTTCTCTTCAGTCCAATACACTGTACTTCTTGGGCACAGACACGTGTGCTATTTGCGCTGAGTATGGCAATGGGAGCGCAACTGTGACTGTTCTTAGCAGAAAACAACTCTTGCTAGTAGGACCAGAAACTACATGTGATTCAACTCCGTTTACTACTGGGAAACAAACACTAGATCGCCTTACAACAAACACACTCTGATTTTGAGAAAAGAGCACTCTTCTACTCTACTGTGATTCCTATAGGGCCAGAAGAGTGAGCTTGCTCAGAACAAAGGAACTGTGCTTTCCACACACGGGCCATATCTAGTTCAAATATGCTTAGGAAACTGACAAGAACAGTAGCGTCTCTTCAGTCCAATACACTGTACTTGCTGGGAACAGATGCTAGAGCTATTTGCACTGTGTATGGCAAATGGAGTGCAATAGTGACTCTTTTTACCAGAAAACAACTCGTGCTCGGAGGACCAGAAACTGCATGTGATTCAATTCCATTTCTGACTGGGAAACAAATACTAGCTCGCCTTACAAGAAACACACTCTGCTTTTGAGAAAAGAGCACTCTTCTAATCTACTGTGTTTCCTATAGTGCCAGAACAGTGAGCTTGCTCAGAACAAAGGAACTGTGCTTCCGACACACGGGCCATATCTAGTTCAACTCTGCTTAGGAAACTGACAAGAACAGTAGCTTCTCTTCAGTCCAATACACTGTACTTGCTGGGAACAGTCGCTAGTGCTATTTGCACTGGGTATGGCAAATGGAGCGCAATAGTGAATCTTCTTACCAGAAAACAACTCTTGCTCATAGGACCAGAAACTGCATGTGATTCAACTCCATTTCTGACTGGGAAACAAACACTAGCTCGCCTTACAAGAAACACACTCTGCTTTTGAGAAAAGAGCACTCTTCTAATCTACTGTGTTTTCTATAGGGACAGAACAGTGAGCTTGCTCAGAACAATAGAACTGTGCGTCCAACACATGGGCCAAACCTAGTTCAACTCTGCTTAGGAAACTGACAAGAACAGTAGCTTCTCTTCAGTCCAATACACTGTACTTGCTTGGAACAGACACGAGTGCTATTTGCACTGTGTATGGCAATGGGAGCGCAATCGTGACTGTTCTTAGCAGAAAACAACTCTTGCTAGTAGGACCAGAAACTGCATGTGATTCAACTCCGTTTACGACTGGGAAACAAACACTAGCTCGCCTTACAAGAAACACACTCTGCTTTTGAGTAAAGAGCACTCTTCTACTCTACTGTGATTCCTATAGTGCCAGAACAGTGAGCTTGCTCAGAACAAAGGAACTGTGCTTCCGACACACGGGCCATATCTAGTTCAAATCTGCTTAGGAAACTGACAAGAAAAGTATCTTCTCTTCAGTCCAATACACTGTACATGCTGGGAACAGACGCTAGTGCTATTTGCACTGTGTATGGCAAATGGAGCGCAATAGTGACTCTTCTTACCAGAAAACAACTCTTGCTTGTAGGAGCAGAAACTGCATGTGATTCAACTCCATTTCTGACTGGGAAACAAATACTAGGTCGCCTTACAAGAAACATACTCTGCTTTTGAGAAAAGAGCACTCTTCTACTCTACTGTGTTTCCTACAGGGCCAGAATAGTGAGCTTGCTCAGAACAAAAGAACTGTGCTTCCCACACGGGCCATATCTAGTTCAACTCTGCTTAGGAAACTGACAAGAACAGTATCTTCTCTTCAGTCCAATACACTGTACTTGCTGGGAACAGACGCGAGTGTTATTTGCACTGTGTATGGCAATGGGAGTCAATCGTGACTGTTCTTAGCAGAAAACAACTCTTGCTAGTAGGACCAGAAACTTCATGTGATTCAATTCCGTTTATGACTGGGAAACAAACACTAGCTCGCCTTACAAGAAACACACTCTGCTTTTGAGAAAAGAGCACTCTTCTACTCTACTGTGATTCCAATAGGGCCAGAACAGTGAGCTTGCTCAGAACAAAGGAACTGTGCTTCCGACACACGGGCCATATCTAGTTCAAATCTGCTTAGGAAACTGACAAGAACAGTAGCGTCTCTTCAGTCCAATACACTGTACTTGCTGGGAACAGACACTAGAGCTATTTGCACTGTTATGGCAAATGGAGTGCAATAGTTACTCTTCTTACCAGAAAACAACTCGTACTCGTAGGACCAGAAACTGCATGTGATTCAACTCCATTTCTGACTGGGAAACAAATACTAGCTCGCCTTACAAGAAACACACTCTGCTTTTGAGAAAAGAGCACTCTTCTAATCTACTGTGTTTCCTATAGGGCCAGAACAGTGAGCTTGCTCAGAACAAAGGAACTGTGCTTCCGACACACGGGCCATATCTAGTTCAACTCTGCATAGGAAACTGACAAGAAGAGTAGCTTCTCTTCAGTCCAATACACTGTACTTGCTGGGAACAGACGCTAGTGCTATTTGCACTGTGTATGGCAAATTGAGCGCAATAGTGGGTCTTCTTCCCAGAAAACAACTCTTGCTTGTAGGAGAAGAAACTGCATGTGATTCAACTCCATTTCTGACTGGGAAAGAAATTCTAGCTCGCCTTACAAGAAACATACTCTGCTTTTGAGAAAAGAGCACTCTTCTAATCTACTGTGTTTCCTATAGGGCCAGAACAGTGAGCTTGCTCAGAAAAAAAGAACTGTGCTTCCGACACACGGGCCATATCTAGTTCAACTCTGCTTAGGAAACTGACAAGAACAGTAGCTTCTCTTCAGTCCAATACACTGTACTTGCTGGGCACAGACGCGAATGCTATTTGCACTGATTATCGCAATGGGAGCCCAATTGTGACTGTTCTTAGCAGAAAATAACTTTTGCTAGTAGGACCAGAAACTGCATGTGATTCAACTCCGTTTACGACTGGGAAAAAAACACTAGCTCGCCTTACAAGAAACACACTCTACTTTTGAGAAAAGAGCACTCTTCTAATCTACTGTGATTCCTATATGGTCAGATCAGTGAGCTTGCTCAGAACAAAGGAACTGTGCTTCCGACACACGGGCCATATCTAGTTCAACTCTGCTTAGGAAACTGACAAGAACAGTAGCTTCTCGTCAGTCCAATACACTGTACTTGCTGGTAACAGTCGCTAGTGCTATTTGCACTGTGTATGGCAAATGGAGCACAATAGTGAATCTTCTTACCAGAAAACAACTCTTGCTCATAGGACCAGAATCTGCATGTGATTCAACTCCATTTCTGACTGGGAAACAAATACTAGTTCGCCTTACAAGAAACACACTCTGCTTTTGAGAAAAGAGCACTCTTCTAATCTACTGTGTTTCCTATAGGGCCAGAACAGTGAGCTTGCTCAGAACAATAGAACTGTGCGTCCAACCCACGGGCCATATCTAGTTCAACTCTGCTTAGGAAACTGACAAGAACAGTAGCTTCTCTTCAGTCCAATACACTGTACTTGCTGGGAACAGACGCTAGTGCTATTTGCACTGTGTATGGCAAATGGATCTCAATAGTGACTCTTCTTACCAGAAAACAACTCTTGCTTGTAGGAGCAGAACCTGCATGTGATTCAACTCCATTTCTGACTGGGAAACAAATACTAGCTCTCCTTAAAAGAAACATACTCTGCTATAGAGAAAAGAACACTCTTCTACTCTACTGTGTTTCCTTAGGGCCAGAACAGTGAGCTTGCTCAGAACAAAAGAACTGTGCTTCCGACACAGGGGCCATATCTAGTTCAACTCTGCTTTGGAAACTGACAAGAACAGTAGCTTCTCTTCAGTCCAATACACTGTACTTGCTGGGAACAGACACGAGTGCTATTTGCACTGTGTATGGCAATGGGAGCGCAATCGTGACTGTTCTTAGCAGAAAACAACTCTTGCTAGTAGGACCAGAAACTGCATGTGATTCAACTCCATTTACGACTGGGAAACAAACACTAGCTCGCCTTACAAGAAACACACTCTGCTTTTGAGTAAAGAGCACTCTTCTACTCTACTGTGATTCCTATAGTGCCAGAACAGTGAGCTTGCTCAGAACAAAGGAACTGTGCTTCCGACACACGGGCCATATCTAGTTCAACTCTGCTTAGGAAACTGACAAGAAGAGTAGCTTCTCTTCAGTCCAATACACTGTGCAAGCTGGGAACAGACACTAGTGCTATTTGCACTGTGTATTGCAAATGGAGCGCAATAGTGACTCTTCTTACCAGAAAACAACTCTTTCTTGTAGGAGCAGAAACTGCATGTGATTCAAGTCCATTTCTGACTGGGAAACAAATACTAGCTCGCCTTACAAGAAACACACTCTGCTTTTGAGAAAAGAGCACTCTTCTATTCAACTGTGTTTCCTATAGGGCCAGAACAGTGAGCTTGCTCAGAACAAAGGAACTGTGCTTCCGACACACGGGCCATATCTAGTTCAACTCTGCTTAGGAAACTGACAAGAACAGTAGCTTCTCTTCAGTCCAATACACTGTACTTGCTGGGAACAGACGCTAGTGCTATTTGCACTGTGTATGGCAAATGGAGCGCAATAGTGACTCTTCTTACCAGAAAACAACTCTTGCTTGTGGGAGCAGAAACTGCATGTGATTCAACTCCATTTCTGACTGGGAAACAAATACTAGCTCGCCTTACAAGAAACATACTCTGCTTTTGAGAAAAGAGCACTCTTCTAATCTACTGTGTTTCCTATAGGGCCAGAACAGTGAGCTTGCTCAGAACAAAAGAACTGTGCTTCCGACACAGGGGCCATATCTAGTTCAACTCTGCTTAGGAAACTGACAAGAACAGTAGCTTCTCTTCAGTCCAATACACTGTACTTGCTGGGCACAGACACGAATGCTATTTGCACTGAGTATCGCAATGGGAGCACAATTGTGACTGTTCTTAGCAGAAAACAACTCTTGCTAGTAGGACCAGAAACTGCATGTGATTCAACTCTGTTTACGACTGGGAAAAAAACACTAGCTCGCCTTACAAGAAACACACTCTGCTTTTGAGAAAAGAGCACTCTTCTAATCTACTGTGTTTCCTATATGGTCAGATCAGTGAGCTTGCTCAGAACAAAGGAACTGTGCTTCTGACACACGGGCCATATCTAGATCAACTCTGCTTAGGAAACTAACAAGAACAGTAGCTTCTCTTCAGTCTAATACACTGTACTTGCTGGTAACAGTCGCTAGTGCTATTTGCACTGTGTATGGCAAATGGAGCACAATAGTGAATCTTCTTACCAGAAAACAACTCTTGCTCATAGGACCAGAAACTGCATGTGATTCAACTCCATTTCTGACTGGGAAACAAATACTAGCTCGCCTTACAAGAAACACACTCTGCTTTGGAGAAAAGAGCACTCTTCTAATCTACTGTTTTTCCTATAGGGCCAGAACAGTGAGCTTGCTCAGAACAATAGAACTGTGCGTCCAACACACGGGCCATATCTAGTTCAACTCTGCTTGAAACTGCCAAGAACAGTAGCTTCTCTTCAGTCCAATACACTGTACTTGCTGGGCACAGACGCGAGTGCTATTTGCACTGTGTATGGCAATGGGAGCGCAATTGTGACTGTTCTTAGCAGAAAACAACTCTTGCTAGTAGGACCAGAAACTGCATGTGATTCAACTCCGTTTACGACTGGGAAACAAACACTAGCTCGCCTTACAAGAAACACACTCTGCTTTTGAGTAAAGAGCACTCTTCTACTCTACTGTGATTCCTATAGTGCCAGAACAGTGAGCTTGCTCAGAACAAAGGAACTGTGCTTCTGACACACGGGCCATGTCTAGTTCAACTCTGCTTAGGAAACTGACAAGAGCAGTATCTTCTCTTCAGTCCAATACACTGTACTTGCTGGGAACAGACGCTAGTGCTATTTGCACTGTGTATGGCAAATGGAGCGCAATAGTGACTCTTCTTACCAGAAAACAACTCTTGCTTGTAGGAGCAGAAACTGCATGTGATTCAACTCCATTTCTGACTGGGAAACAAATACTAGGTCGCCTTACAAGAAACATACTCTGCTTTTGAGAAAAGAGCACTCTTCTACTCTACTGTGTTTCCTATAGGGCCAGAACAGTGAGCTTGCTCAGAACAAAAGAACTGTGCTTCCGACACACGGGCCATATCTAGTTCAACTCTGCTTAGGAAACTGACAAGAACAGTAGCTTCTCTTCAGTCCAATACACTGTACTTCCTGGGCACAGACACGTGTGCTATTTGCGCTGAGTATGGCAATGGGAGCGCAACTGTGACTGTTCTTAGCAGAAAACAACTCTTGCTAGTAGGACCAGAAACTACATGTGATTCAACTCCGTTTACTACTGGGAAACAAACACTAGATCGCCTTACAACAAACACACTCTGCTTTTGAGAAAAGAGCACTCTTCTACTCTACTGTGATTCCTATAGGGCAAGAAGAGTGAGCTTGCTCAGAACAAAGGAACTGTGCTTTCCACACACGGGCCATATCTAGTTCAAATCTGCTTAGGAAACTGACAAGAACAGTAGCGTCTCTTCAGTCCAATACACTGTACTTGCTGGGAACAGACGCTAGAGCTATTTGCACTGTGTATGGCAAATGGAGTGCAATAGTGACTCTTTTTACCAGAAAACAACTCGTGCTCGGAGGACCAGAAACTGCATGTGATTCAATTCCATTTCTGACTGGGAAACAAATACTAGCTCGCCTTACAAGAAACACACTCTGCTTTTGAGAAAAGAGCACTCTTCTAATCTACTGTGTTTCCTATAGTGCCAGAACAGTGAGCTTGCTCAGAACAAAGGAACTGTGCTTCCGACACACGTGCCATATCTAGTTCAACTCTGCTTAGGAAACTGACAAGAAGAGTAGCTTCTCTTCAGTCCAATACACTGTACATGCTGGGAACAGACGCTAGTGCTATTTGCACTGTGTATTGCAAATGGAGCGCAATAGTGACTCTTCTTACCAGAAAACAACTCTTGCTTGTAGGAGGAAAAACTGCATGTGATTCAACTCCATTTCTGACTGGGAAACAAATTCTAGCTCGCCTTACAAGAAACATACTCTGCTTTTGAGAAAAGAGCACTCTTCTAATCTACTGTGTTTCCCATAGGGCCAGAACAGTGAGCTTGCTTAGAACAATAGAACTGTGCTTCCGACACACGGGCCATATCTAGTTCAACTCTGCTTAGGAAACTGACAAGAAGAGTAGCTTCTCTTCAGTCCAATACACTGTACATGCTGGGAACAGAAGCTAGTGCTATTTACACTGTGTATTGCAAATGGAGCACAATAGTGACTCTTCTTACCAGAAAACAACTATTGCTTGTAGGAGCAGAAACTGCATGTGATTCAAACCCCATTTCTGACTGGGAAACAAATACTAGCTCGCCTTACAAGAAACATACTCTGCTTTTGAGAAAAGAGCACTCTTCTACTCTACTGTGTTTCCTATAGGGCCAGAACAGTGAGCTTGCTCAGAACAAAAGAACTGTGCTTCCGACACACGGGCTATATCTAGTTCAACTCTGCTTAGGAAACTGACAAGAACAGTATCTTCTCTTCAGTCCAATACACTGTACTTGCTGGTAACAGTCGCTAGTGCTATTTGCACTGTGTATGGCAAATGGAGCACAATAGTGAATCTTCTTACCAGAAAACAACTCTTGCTCATAGGAACAGAATCTGCATGTGATTCAACTCCATTTCTGACTGGGAAACAAATACTAGCTCGCCTTACAAGAAACACACTTTGCTTTTGAGAAAAGAGCACTCTTCTAATCTACTGTTTTTCCTATAGGGCCAGAACAGTGAGGTTGCTCAGAACAATAGAACTGTGCTTCAGACACACGGGCCATATCTAGTTCAACTCTGCTTAGGAAACTGACAAGAACAGTAGCTTCTCTTCAGTCCAATACACTGTACATGCTGGGAACAGACGCAAGTGCTATTTGCACTGTGTATGGCAAATGGAGCACAATAGTGACTCTTCTTACCAGAAAACAACTCTTGCTTGTAGGAGCAGAAACTGCATGTGATTCAACTCCATTTCTGACTGGGAAACAAATACTAGCTTGCCTTACAAGAAACATACTCTGCTTTTGAGAAAAGAGCACACTTCTAATCTACTATGTTTTCTATAGGGCCAGAACAGTGAGCTTGCTCAGAACAAAAGAACTGTGCTTCCGACACAAGGGCCATATCTAGTTCAACTCTGCTTAGGAAACTGACAAGAACAGTAGCTTCTCGTCAGTCCAATACACTGTACTTGCTGGGCACAGATGTGAGTGCTATTTGCACTGATTATGGCAATGGGAGCTCAATTGTGACTGTTCTTAGCAGAAAACAACTCTTGCTAGTAGGACCAGAAACTGCATGTGAATCAACTCCGTTTACGACTGGGAAACAAACACTAGATCGTCTTACAACAAACACACTCTGCTTTTGAGAAAAGAGCACTCTTCTACTCTACTGTGATTCCTATAGGGCCAGAAGAGTGAGCTTATTCAGAACAAAGGAACTGTGCTTCCGACACACGGGCCATATCTAGTTCAAATCAGCTTAGGAAACTGACAAGAACAGTAGCGTCTCTTCAGTCCAATACACTGTACTTGCTGGAAACAGACGCTAGAGCTATTTGCAGTGTGTATGGCAAATGGAGTGCAATAGTGACTCTTCTTACCAGAAAACAACTCGTACTCGTAGGACCAGAAACTGCATGTGATTCAACTGCATTTCTGACTGGGAAACAAATACTAGCTCGCCTTACAAGAAACACACTCTGCTTTTGAGAAAAGAGCACTCTTCTAATCTACTGTGTTTCCTATAGGGCCAGAACAGTGAGCTTGCTCAGAACAAAGGAACTGTGCTTCCGACACACGGGCCATATCTAATTCAACTCTGCATAGGAAACTGACAAGAACAGTAGCTTCTCTTCAGTCCAATACACTGTACTTGCTGGGAACAGACGCTAGTGCTATTTGCACTGTGTATGGCAAATTGAGCGCAATAGTGGGTCTTCTTACCAGAAAACAACTCTTGTTTGTAGGAGAAGAAACTGCATGTGATTCAACTCCATTTCTGACTGGGAAACAAATACTAGCTCGCCTTACAACAAACACACTCTGCTTTTGAGAAAAGAGCACTCTTCTACTCTACTGTGATTCATATTGGGCCAGAACAGTGAGCTTGCTCAGAACAAAGGAACTGTGCTTCCGACACACGGGCCATATCTAGTTCAACTCTGCTTAGGAAACTGACAAGAACAGTAGCTTCTCTTCAGTCCAATACACTGTACTTGCTGGGAACAGTCGCTAGTGCTATTTGCACTGTGTATGGCAAATGGAGCGCAATAGTGACTCTTCTTACCAGAAAACAACTCTTGCTCATAGGACCAGAAACTGCATGTGATTCAACTCCATTTCTGACTGGGAAACAAACACTAGCTCGCCTTACAAGAAACACACTCTGCTTTTGAGAAAAGAGCACTCTTCTAATCTACTGTGTTTCCTATAGGGCCAGAACAGTGAGCTTGCTCAGAACAATAGAACTGTGCGTCCAACACACGGGCCATATCTAGTTCAACTCTGCTTAGGAAACTGACAAGAACAGTAGCTTCTCTTCAGTCCAATACACTGTACTTGCTGGTAAAAGTCGCTAGTGCTATTTGCACTGTGTAGGGCAAATGGAGCGCAATAGTGAATCTTCTTACCAGAAAACAACTCTTGCTTATAGGACCAGAAACTGCATGTGATTCAACTCCATTTCTGACTGGGAAACAAATACTAGCTCGCCTTACAAGAAACACACTCTGCTTTTGAGAAAAGAGCACTCTTCTAATCTACTGTTTTTCCTATAGGGCCAGAACAGTGAGCTTGCTTAGAACAATAGAACTGTGCTTCTGACACACGGGCCATATCTAGTTCAACTCTGCTTAGGAAACTGACAAGAACAGTAGCTTCTCTTCAGTCCAATACACTGTACTTGCTGGGCACAGACGCGAGTGCTATCTGCACTGTGTATGGCAATGGGAGCGCAATCGTGACTCTTCTTAGCAGAAAACAACTCTTGCTAGTAGGACCAGAAACTGCATGTGATTCAACTCCGTTTACGACTGGGAAACAAACAGTACGTCGCCTTACAAGAAACACACTCTGCTTTTGAGAAAAGAGCACTCTTCTACTCTACTGTGATTCCTATATGGCCAGAAGAGTGAGCTTGCTCAGAACAAAGGAACTGTGCTTCCGACACACGGGCCATATCTAGTTCAACTCTGCTTAGGAAACTGACAAGAACAGTAGCTTCTCTTCAGTCCAATACACTGTACTTGCTGGGAACAGACGCTAGTGCTATTTGCACTGTGTATGGCAAATGGATCTCAATAGTGACTCTTCTTACCAGAAAACAACTCTTGCTTGTAGGAGCAGAACCTGCATGTGATTCAACTCCTTTTCTGACTGGTAAACAAATACTAGCTCTCCTTACAAGAAACATACTCTGCTATAGAGAAAAGAGCACTCTTCTACTCTACTGTGTTTCCTTAGGGCCAGAACAGTGAGCTTGCTCAGAACAAAAGAACTGTGCTTCCGACACAGGGGCCATATCTAGTACAACTCTGCTTAGGAAACTGACAAGAACAGTAGCTTCTCTTCAGTCCATTAAACTGTACTTGCTGGGAACAGACACGAGTGCTATTTGCACTGTGTATGGCAAAGGGAGAGCAATCGTGACTGTTCTTAGCAGAAAACAACTCTTGCTAGTAGGACCAGAAACTGCATGTGATTCAACTCCATTTACGACTGGGAAACAAACACTAGCTCGTCTTACAAGAAACACACTCCTCTTTAGAGTAAAGAGCACTCTTCTACTCTACTGTGATTCCTATAGTGCCAGAACAGTGAGCTTGCTCAGAACAAAGGAACTGTGCTTCCGACACACGGGCCATATCTAGTTCAACTCTGCTTAGGAAACTGACAAGAACAGTAGCTTCTCTTCAGTCCAATACACTGTACTTGCTGGGCACAGACGCGAATGCTATTTGCACTGAGTATCGCAATGGGAGCCCAATTGTGACTGTTCTTAGCAGAAAATAACTTTTGCTAGTAGGACCAGAAACTGCATGTGATTCAACTCCGTTTACGACTGGGAAAAAAAACACTAGCTCGCCTTACAAGAAACACACTCTGCTTTTGAGGAAAGAGCACTCTTCTAATCTACTGTGATTCCTATATGGTCAGATCAGTGAGCTTGCTCAGAACAAAGGAACTGTGCTTCCGACACACGGGCCATATCTAGTTCAACTCTGCTTAGGAAACTGACAAGAAACAGTAGCTTCTCTTCAGTCCAATACACTGTACTTGCTGGTAACAGTCGCTAGTGCTATTTGCACTGTGTATGGCAAATGGAGCACAATAGTGAATCTTCTTACCAGAAAACAACTCTTGCTCATAGGACCAGAATCTGCATGTGATTCAACTCCATTTCTGACTGGGAAACAAATACTAGTTCGCCTTACAAGAAACACACTCTGCTTTTGAGAAAAGAGCACTCTTCTAATCTACTGTGTTTCCTATAGGGCCAGAACAGTGAGCTTGCTCAGAACAATAGAACTGTGCGTCCAACCCACGGGCCATATCTAGTTCAACTCTGCTTAGGAAACTGACAAGAACAGTAGCTTCTCTTCAGTCCAATACACTGTACTTGCTGTTAAAAGTCTCTAGTGCTATTTGCACCTGTGTATGGCAAATGGATCTCAATAGTGACTCTTCTTACCCAGAAAACAACTCTTGCTTGTAGGAGCAGAACCTGCATGTGATTCAACTCCATTTCTGACTGGGAAACAAATACTAGCTCTCCTTACAAGAAACATACTCTGCTATAGAGAAAAGAACACTCTTCTACTCTACTGTGTTTCCTTAGGGCCTAGAACAGTGACCTTGCTCAGAACAAAAAGAACTGTGCTTCCGAAACAGGGGCCATATCTAGTACAAACTCTGCTTAGGAAACTGACAAGAACAGTAGCTTCTCTTCAGTCCAATACACTGTACTTGCTGGGAACAGACACGAGTGCTATTTGCACTGTGTATGGCAATGGGAGCGCAATCGTGACTGTTCTTAGCAGAAAAACAACTCTTGCTAGTAGGACCAGAAACTGCATGTGATTCAACTCCATTTACGACTGGGAAACAAACACTAGCTCGCCTTACAAGAAACACACTCTGCTTTTGAGTAAAGAGCACTCTTCTACTCTACTGTGATTCCTATAGTGCCAGAACAGTGAGCTTGCTCAGAACAAAGGAACTGTGCTTCCGACACACGGGCCATATCTAGTTCAACTCTGCTTAGGAAACTGACAAGAAGAGTAGCTTCTCTTCAGTCCAATACACTGTGCAAGCTGGGAACAGACACTAGTGCTATTTGCACTGTGTATTGCAAATGGAGCGCAATAGTGACTCTTCTTACCAGAAAACAACTCTTTCTTGTAGGAGCAGAAACTGCATGTGATTCAACTCCATTTCTGACTGGGAAACAAATACTAGCTCGCCTTACAAGAAACACACTCTGCTTTTGAGAAAAGAGCACTCTTCTATTCAACTGTGTTTCCTATAGGGCCAGAACAGTGAGCTTGCTCAGAACAAAGGAACTGTGCTTCCGACACACGGGCCATATCTAGTTCAACTCTGCTTAGGAAACTGACAAGAACAGTAGCTTCTCTTCAGTCCAATACACTGTACTTGCTGGGAACAGACGCTAGTGCTATTTGCACTGTGTATGGCAAATGGAGCGCAATAGTAACTCTTCTTACCAGAAAACAACTCTTGCTTGTAGGAGCAGAAACTGCATGTGATTCAACTCCATTTCTGACTGGGAAACAAATACTAATTCGCCTTACAAGAAACATACTCTGCTTTTGAGAAAAGAGCACTCTTCTAATCTACTGTGTTTCCTATAGGGCCAGAACAGTGAGCTTGCTCAGAACAAAAGAACTGTGCTTCCGACACAGGGGCCATATCTAGTTCAACTCTGCTTAGGAAACTGACAAGAACAGTAGCTTCTCTTCAGTCCATTACACTGTACTTGCTGGGCACAGACACGAATGCTATTTGCACTGAGTATCGCAATGGGAGCACAATTGTGACTGTTCTTAGCAGAAAACAACTCTTGCTAGTAGGACCAGAAACTGCATGTGATTCAACTCCGTTTACGACTGGGAAAAAAACACTAGCTCGCCTTACAAGAAACACACTCTGCTTTTGAGAAAAGAGCACTCTTCTAATCTACTGTGTTTCCTATATGGTCAGATCAGTGAGCTTGCACAGAACAAAGGAACTGTGCTTCCGACACACGGGCCATATCTAGTTCAACTCTGCTTAGGAAACTGACAAGAACAGTAGCTTCTCTTCAGTCTAATACACTGTACTTGCTGGTAACAGTCGCTAGTGCTATTTGCACTGTGTATGGCAAATGGAGCACAATAGTGAATCTTCTTACCAGAAAACAACTCTTGCTCATAGGACCAGAAACTGCATGTGATTCAACTCCATTTCTGACTGGGAAACAAATACTAGCTCGCCTTACAAGAAACACACTCTGCTTTGGAGAAAAGAGCACTCTTCTAATCTACTGTTTTTCCTATAGGGCCAGAACAGTGAGCTTGCTCAGAACAATAGAACTGTGCTTCCGACACACGGGCCATATCTAGTTCAACTCTGCTTGAAACTGACAAGAACAGTAGCTTCTCTTCAGTCCAATACACTGTACTTGCTGGGCACAGACGCGAGTGCTATTTGCACTGAGTATGGCAATGGGAGCACAATTGTGACTGTTCTTAGCAGAAAACAACTCTTGCTAGTAGGACCAGAAACTGCATGTGATTCAACTCTGTTTACGACTGGGAAACAAACACTAGCTCGCCTTACAAGAAACACACTCTGCTTTTGAGTAAAGAGCACTCTTCTACTCTACTGTGATTCCTATAGTGCCAGAACAGTGAGCTTGCTCAGAACAAAGGAACTGTGCTTCTGACACACGGGCCATGTCTAGTTCAACTCTGCTTAGGAAACTGACAAGAGCAGTAGCTTCTCTTCAGTCCAATACACTGTACTTGCTGGGAACAGACGCTAGTGCTATTTGCACTGTGTATGGCAAATGGAGCGCAATAGTGACTCTTCTTACCAGAAAACAACTCTTGCTTGTAGGAGCAGAAACTGCATGTGATTCAACTCCATTTC
Organism: Peromyscus eremicus; assembly: GCF_949786415.1. NCBI lineage: Eukaryota > Metazoa > Chordata > Mammalia > Rodentia > Cricetidae > Peromyscus > Peromyscus eremicus. Next base: position 179,194 of record NW_026734692.1, on the reverse strand, counting down.
TGACTGGGAAACAAATACTAGGTCGCCTTACAAGAAACATACTCTGCTTTTGAGAAAAGAGCACTCTTCTACTCTACTGTGTTTCCTATAGGGCCAGAACAGTGAGCTTGCTCAGAACAAAAGAACTGTGCTTCCCACACGGGCCATATCTAGTTCAACTCTGCTTAGGAAACTGACAAGAACAGTATCTTCTCTTCAGTCCAATACACTGTACTTCCTGGGCACAGACACGTGTGCTATTTGCGCTGAGTATGGCAATGGGAGCGCAACTGTGACTGTTCTTAGCAGAAAACAACTCTTGCTAGTAGGACCAGAAACTACATGTGATTCAACTCCGTTTACTACTGGGAAACAAACACTAGATCGCCTTACAACAAACACACTCTGCTTTTGAGAAAAGAGCACTCTTCTACTCTACTGTGATTCCTATAGGGCCAGAAGAGTGAGCTTGCTCAGAACAAAGGAACTGTGCTTTCCACACGCGGGCCATATCTAGTTCAAATCTGCTTAGGAAACTGACAAGAACAGTAGCGTCTCTTCAGTCCAATACACTGTACTTGCTGGGAACAGATGCTAGAGCTATTTGCACTGTGTATGGCAAATGGAGTGCAATAGTGACTCTTTTTACCAGAAAACAACTCGAGCTCGGAGGACCAGAAACTGCATGTGATTCAATTCCATTTCTGACTGGGAAACAAATACTAGCTCGCCTTACAAGAAACACACTCTGCTTTTGAGAAAAGAGCACTCTTCTAATCTACTGTGTTTCCTATAGTGCCAGAACAGTGAGCTTGCTCAGAACAAAGGAACTGTGCTTCCGACACACGGGCCATATCTAGTTCAACTCTGCTTAGGAAACTGACAAGAACAGTAGCTTCTCTTCAGTCCAATACACTGTACTTGCTGGGAACAGTCGCTAGTGCTATTTGCACTGGGTATGGCAAATGGAGCGCAATAGTGAATCTTCTTACCAGAAAACAACTCTTGCTCATAGGACCAGAAACTGCATGTGATTCAACTCCATTTCTGACTGGGAAACAAACACTAGCTCGCCTTACAAGAAACACACTCTGCTTTTGAGAAAAGAGCACTCTTCTAATCTACTGTGTTTTCTATAGTGCCAGAACAGTGAGCTTGCTCAGAACAATAGAACTGTGCGTCCAACACATGGGCCAAACCTAGTTCAACTCTGCTTAGGAAACTGACAAGAACAGTAGCTTCTCTTCAGTCCAATACACTGTACTTGCTGGGAACAGACACGAGTGCTATTTGCACTGTGTATGGCAATGGGAGCGCAATCGTGACTGTTCTTAGCAGAAAACAACTCTTGCTAGTAGGACCAGAAACTGCATGTGATTCAACTCCGTTTACGACTGGGAAACAAACACTAGCTCGCCTTACAAGAAACACACTCTGCTTTTGAGTAAAGAGCACTCTTCTACTCTACAGTGATTCCTATAGTGCCAGAACAGTGAGCTTGCTCAGAACAAAGGAACTGTGCTTCCGACACACGGGCCATATCTAGTTCAAATCTGCTTAGGAAACTGACAAGAAAAGTAGCTTCTCTTCAGTCCAATACACTGTACATGCTGGGAACAGACGCTAGTGCTATTTGCACTGTGTATGGCAAATGAAGCGCAATAGTGACTCTTCTTACCAGAAAACAACTCTTGCTTGTAGGAGCAGAAACTGCATGTGATTCAACTCCATTTCTGACTGGGAAACAAATACTAGGTCGCCTTACAAGAAACATACTCTGCTTTTGAGAAAAGAGCACTCTTCTACTCTACTGTGTTTCCTATAGGGCCAGAACAGTGAGCTTGCTCAGAACAAAAGAACTGTGCTTCCCACACGGGCCATATCTAGTTCAACTCTGCTTAGGAAACTGACAAGAACAGTATCTTCTCTTCAGTCCAATACACTGTACTTGCTGGGAACAGACGCAAGTGTTATTTGCACTGTGTATGGCAATGGGAGTCAATCGTGACTGTTCTTAGCAGAAAACAACTCTTGCTAGTAGGACCAGAAACTGCATGTGATTCAACTCCGTTTACGACTGGGAAAAAAACACTAGCTCGCCTTACAAGAAACACACTCTGCTTTTGAGAAAAGAGCACTCTTCTAATCTACTGTGTTTCCTATATGGTCAGATCAGTGAGCTTGCTCAGAACAAAGGAACTGTGCTTCCGACACAGGGGCGATATCTAGTTCAACTCTGCTTAGGAAACTGACAAGAACAGTAGCTTCTCCTCAGTCCAATACACTGTACTTGCTGGGAACAGTCGCTAGTGCTATTTGCACTGTGTATGGCAAATGGAGCACAATAGTGAATCTTCTTACCAAAAAACAACTCTTGCTCCTAGGACCAGAAACTGCATGTGATCCAACTCCATTTCTGACTGGGAAACAAATACTAGCTCGCCTTACAAGAAACACACTCTGCTTTTGAGAAAAGAGCACTCTTCTAATCTACTGTGTTTCCTATAGGGCCAGAACAGTGAGCTTGCTCAGAACAATAGAACTGTGCGTCCAACACACGGGCCATATCTAGTTCAACTCTGCTTAGGAAACTGACAAGAACAGTAGCTTCTCTTCAGTCCAATACACTGTACTTGCTGGTAAAAGTCGCTAGTGCTATTTGCACTGTGTATGGCAAATGGAGCGCAATAGTGAATCTTCTTACCAGAAAACAACTCTTGCTCATAGGACCAGAAACTGCATGTGATTCAACTCCATTTCTGACTGGGAAACAAATAGTAGCTTGCCTTACAAGAAACACACTCTGCTTTTGAGAAAAGAGCACTCTTCTAATCTACTGTGTTTCCTATAGGGCCAGAACAGTGAGCTTGCTCAGAACAAAAGAACTGTGCTTCCCACACACACGGGCCATATCTAGTTCAACACTGCTTAGGAAACTGACAAGAACAGTAGCTTCTCTTCAGTCCAATACACTGTACTTCCTGGGCACAGACGCGAGTGCTATTTGCACTGAGTATGGCAATGGGAGCACAACTGTGACTGTTCTTAGCAGAAAACAACTCTTGCTAGTAGGACCAGAAACTGCATGTGATTCAATTCCGTTTACTACTGGAAAACAAACACTAGATCGCCTTACAACAAACACACTCTGCTTTTGTGAAAAGAGCACTCTTCTACTCTACTGTGATTCCTATAGGGCCAGAACAGTGAGCTTGCTCATAACAAAGGAACTGTGCTTTCAACACACGGGCCATATCTAGTTCAAATCTGCTTAGGAAACTGACAAGAACAGTAGCGTCTCTTCAGTCCAATACACTGTACTTGCTGGGAACAGACGCTAGAGCTATTTGCACTGTGTATGGCAAATGGAGTGCAATAGTGACTCTTCTTACCAGAAAACAACTCGTGCTTGTAGGAGCAGAAACTGCATGTGATTCAACTCCATTTCTGACTGGGAAACAAATACTAGCTCGCCTTACAAGAAACATACTCTGCTTTTGAGAAAAGAGCACTCTTCTAATCTACTGTGTTTCCTATAGGGCCAGAACAGTGAGCTTGCTCAGAACAAAAGAACTGTGCTTCCGACACAGGGGCCATTTCTAGTGCAACTCTGCTTAGGAAAATGACAAGAACAGTAGCTTCTCTTCAGTCCAATACACTGTACTTGCTGGGAACAGACGCTAGTGCTATTTGCAATGTGTATGGCAATGGGAGTCAAACGTGACTGTTCTTAGCAGAAAACAACTCTTGCTAGTAGGACCAGAAACTTCATGTGATTCAATTCCGTTTATGACTGGGAAACAAACACTAGCTCGCCTTACAAGAAACACACTCTGCTTTTGAGAAAAGAGCACTCTTCTACTCTACTGTGTTTCCTATAGGGCCAGAACAGTGAGCTTGCTCAGAACAAAGGAACTGTGCTTCCGACACACGGGCCATATCTAGTTCAACTCTGCATAGGAAACTGACAAGAAGAGTAGCTTCTCTTCAGTCCAATACACTGTACTTGCTGGGAACAGACGCTAGTGCTATTTGCACTGTGTATGGCAAATTGAGCGCAATAGTGGGTCTTCTTCCCAGAAAACAACTCTTGCTTGTAGGAGAAGAAACTGCATGTGATTCAACTCCATTTCTGACTGGGAAAGAAATTCTAGCTCGCCTTACAAGAAACATACTCTGCTTTTGAGAAAAGAGCACTCTTCTAATCTACTGTGTTTCCTATAGGGCCAGAACAGTGAGCTTGCTCAGAAAAAAAGAACTGTGCTTCCTACACACGGGCCATATCTAGTTCAACTCTGCTTAGGAAACTGACAAGAACAGTAGCTTCTCTTCAGTCCAATACACTGTACTTGCTGGGCACAGACGCGAATGCTATTTGCACTGATTATTGCAATGGGAGCCCAATTGTGACTGTTCTTAGCAGAAAATAACTTTTGCTAGTAGGACCAGAAACTGCATGTGATTCAACTCCGTTTACGACTGGGAAAAAAACACTAGCTCGCCTTACAAGAAACACACTCTGCTTTTGAGAAAAGAGCACTCTTCTAATCTACTGTGATTCCTATATGGTCAGATCAGTGAGCTTGCTCAGAACAAAGGAACTGTGCTTCCGACACACGGGCCATATCTAGTTCAACTCTGCTTAGGAAACTGACAAGAACAGTAGCTTCTCTTCAGTCCAATACACTGTACTTGCTGGTAACAGTCGCTAGTGCTATTTGCACTGTGTATGGCAAATGGAGCACAATAGTGAATCTTCTTACCAGAAAACAACTCTTGCTCATAGGACCAGAATCTGCATGTGATTCAACTCCATTTCTGACTGGGAAACAAATACTAGTTCGCCTTACAAGAAACACACTCTGCTTTTGAGAAAAGAGCACTCTTCTAATCTACTGTGTTTCCTATAGGGCCAGAACAGTGAGCTTGCTCAGAACAATAGAACTGTGCGTCCAACCCACGGGCCATATCTAGTTCAACTCTGCTTAGGAAACTGACAAGAACAGTAGCTTCTCTTCAGTACAATACAATGTACTTGCTGGGAACAGACGCTAGTGCTATTTGCACTGTGTATGGCAAATGGATCTCAATAGTGACTCTTCTTACCAGAAAACAACTCTTGCTTGTAGGAGCAGAACCTGCATGTGATTCAACTCCATTTCTGACTGGGAAACAAATACTAGCTCTCCTTAAAAGAAACATACTCTGCTATAGAGAAAAGAACACTCTTCTACTCTACTGTGTTTCCTTAGGGCCAGAACACTGAGCTTGCTCAGAACAAAAGAACTGTGCTTCCGACACAGGGGCCATATCTAGTACAACTCTGCTTTGGAAACTGACAAGAACAGTAGCTTCTCTTCAGTCCAATACACTGTACTTGCTGGGAACAGACACGAGTGCTATTTGCACTGTGTATGGCAATGGGAGCGCAATCGTGACTGTTCTTAGCAGAAAACAACTCTTGCTAGTAGGACCAGAAACTGCATGTGATTCAACTCCATTTACGACTGGGAAACAAACACTAGCTCGCCTTACAAGAAACACACTCTGCTTTTGAGTAAAGAGCACTCTTCTACTCTACTGTGATTCCTATAGTGCCAGAACAGTGAGCTTGCTCAGAACAAAGGAACTGTGCTTCCGACACACGGGCCATATCTAGTTCAACTCTGCTTAGGAAACTGACAAGAAGAGTAGCAGCTCTTCAGTCCAATACACTGTGCAAGCTGGGAACAGACACTAGTGCTATTTGCACTGTGTATTGCAAATGGAGCGCAATAGTGACTCTTCTTACCAGAAAACAACTCTTTCTTGTAGGAGCAGAAACTGCATGTGATTCAACTCCATTTCTGACTGGGAAACAAATACTAGCTCGCCTTACAAGAAACACACTCTGCTTTTGAGAAAAGAGCACTCTTCTATTCAACTGTGTTTCCTATAGGGCCAGAACAGTGAGCTTGCTCAGAACAAAGGAACTGTGCTTCTGACACACGGGCCATATCTAGTTCAACTCTGCTTAGGAAACTGACAAGAACAGTAGCTTCTCTTCAGTCCAATACACTGTACTTGCTGGGAACAGACGCTAGTGCTATTTGCACTGTGTATGGCAAATGGAGCGCAATAGTGACTCTTCTTACCAGAAAACAACTCTTGCTTGTAGGAGCAGAAACTGCATGTGATTCAACTTCATTTCTGACTGGGAAACAAATACTAGCTCGCCTTACAAGAAACATACTCTGCTTTTGAGAAAAGAGCACTCTTCTAATCTACTGTGTTTCCTATAGGGCCAGAACAGTGAGCTTGCTCAGAACAAAAGAACTGTGCTTCCGACACAGGGGCCATATCTAGTTCAACTCTGCTTAGGAAACTGACAAGAACAGTAGCTTCTCTTCAGTCCAATACACTGTACTTGCTGGGCACAGACACGAATGCTATTTGCACTGAGTATCGCAATGGGAGCACAATTGTGACTGTTCTTAGCAGAAAACAACTCTTGCTAGTAGGACCAGAAACTGCATGTGATTCAACTCCGTTTAAGACTGGGAAAAAAACACTAGCTCGCCTTACAAGAAACACACTCTGCTTTTGAGAAAAGAGCACTCTTCTAATCTACTGTGTTTCCTATATGGTCAGATCAGTGAGCTTGCTCAGAACAAAGGAACTGTGCTTCCGACACACGGGCCATATCTAGATCAACTCTGCTTAGGAAACTAACAAGAACAGTAGCTTCTCTTCAGTCTAATACACTGTACTTGCTGGTAACAGTCGCTAGTGCTATTTGCACTGTGTATGGCAAATGGAGCACAATAGTGAATCTTCTTACCAGAAAACAACTCTTGCTCATAGGACCAGAAACTGCATGTGATTCAACTCCATTTCTGACTGGGAAACAAATACTAGCTCGCCTTACAAGAAACACACTCTGCTTTGGAGAAAAGAGCACTCTTCTAATCTACTGTTTTTCCTATAGGGCCAGAACAGTGAGCTTGCTCAGAACAAAGGAACTGTGCTTCCGACACACGGGCCATATCTAGTTCAACTCTGCTTGAAACTGACAAGAACAGTAGCTTCTCTTCAGTCCAATACACTGTACTTGCTGGGCACAGACGCGAGTGCTATTTGCACTGAGTATGGCAATGGGAGCGCAATTGTGACTGTTCTTAGCAGAAAACAACTCTTGCTAGTAGGACCAGAAACTGCATGTGATTCAACTCCGTTTACGACTGGGAAACAAACACTAGCTCGCCTTACAAGAAACACACTCTGCTTTTGAGTAAAGAGCACTCTTCTACTCTACTGTGATTCCTATAGTGCCAGAACAGTGAGCTTGCTCAGAACAAAGGAACTGTGCTTCTGACACACGGGCCATGTCTAGTTCAACTCTGCTTAGGAAACTGACAAGAGCAGTATCTTCTCTTCAGTCCAATACACTGTACTTGCTGGGAACAGACGCTAGTGCTATTTGCACTGTGTATGGCAAATGGAGCGCAATAGTGACTCTTCTTACCAGAAAACAACTCTTGCTTGTAGGAGCAGAAACTGCATGTGATTCAACTCCATTTCTGACTGGGAAACAAATACTAGGTCGCCTTACAAGAAACATACTCTGCTTTTGAGAAAAGAGCACTCTTCTACTCTACTGTGTTTCCTATAGGGCCAGAACAGTGAGCTTGCTCAGAACAAAAGAACTGTGCTTCCGACACACGGGCCATATCTAGTTCAACTCTGCTTAGGAAACTGACAAGAACAGTATCTTCTCTTCAGTCTAATACACTGTACTTCCTGGGCACAGACACGTGTGCTATTTGCGCTGAGTATGGCAATGGGAGCGCAACTGTGACTGTTCTTAGCAGAAAACAACTCTTGCTAGTAGGACCAGAAACTACATGTGATTCAACTCCGTTTACTACTGGGAAACAAACACTAGATCGCCTTACAACAAACACACTCTGCTTTTGAGAAAAGAGCACTCTTCTACTCTACTGTGATTCCTATAGGGCCAGAAGAGTGAGCTTGCTCAGAACAAAGGAACTGTGCTTTCCACACACGGGCCATATCTAGTTCAAATCTGCTTAGGAAACTGACAAGAACAGTAGCGTCTCTTCAGTCCAATACACTGTACTTGCTGGGAACAGACGCTAGAGCTATTTGCACTGTGTATGGCAAATGGAGTGCAATAGTGACTCTTTTTACCAGAAAACAACTCGTGCTCGGAGGACCAGAAACTGCATGTGATTCAATTCCATTTCTGACTGGGAAACAAATACTAGCTCGCCTTACAAGAAACACACTCTGCTTTTGAGAAAAGAGCACTCTTCTAATCTACTGTGTTTCCTATAGTGCCAGAACAGTGAGCTTGCTCAGAACAAAGGAACTGTGCTTCCGCCACACGGGCCATATCTAGTTCAACTCTGCTTAGGAAACTGACAAGAAGAGTAGCTTCTCTTCAGTCCAATACACTGTACATGCTGGGAACAGACGCTAGTGCTATTTGCACTGTGTATTGCAAATGGAGCGCAATAGTGACTCTTCTTACCAGAAAACAACTCTTGCTTGTAGGAGGAGAAACTGCATGTGATTCAACTCCATTTCTGACTGGGAAACAAATTCTAGCTCGCCTTACAAGAAACATACTCTGCTTTTGAGAAAAGAGCACTCTTCTAATCTACTGTGTTTCCTATAGGGCCAGAACAGTGAGCTTGCTTAGAACAATAGAACTGTGCTTCCGACACACGGGCCATATCTAGTTCAACTCTGCTTAGGAAACTGACAAGAAGAGTAGCTTCTCTTCAGTCCAATACACTGTACATGCTGGGAACAGAAGCTAGTGCTATTTACACTGTGTATTGCAAATGGAGCACAATAGTGACTCTTCTTACCAGAAAACAACTCTTGCTTGTAGGAGCAGAAACTGCATGTGATTCAAACCCCATTTCTGACTGGGAAACAAATACTAGCTCGCCTTACAAGAAACATACTCTGCTTTTGAGAAAAGAGCACTCTTCTAATCTACTCTGTTTCCTATAGGGCCAGAACAGTGAGCTTGCTCAGAACAAAAGAACTGTGCTTCCGACACACGGGCCATATCTAGTTCAACTCTGCTTAGGAAACTGACAAGAACAGTATCTTCTCTTCAGTCCAATACACTGTACTTGCTGGTAACAGTCGCTAGTGCTATTTGCACTGTGTATGGCAAATGGAGCACAATAGTGAATCTTCTTACCAGAAAACAACTCTTGCTCATAGGACCAGAATCTGCATGTGATTCAACTCCATTTCTGACTGGGAAACAAATACTAGCTCGCCTTACAAGAAACACACTCTGCTTTTGAGAAAAGAGCACTCTTCTAATCTACTGTTTTTCCTATAGGGCCAGAACAGTGAGCTTGCTCAGAACAATAGAACTGTGCTTCAGACACACGGGCCATATCTAGTTCAACTCTGCTTAGGAAACTGACAAGAACAGTAGCTTCTCTTCAGTCCAATACACTGTACATGCTGGGAACAGACGCAAGTGCTATTTGCACTGTGTATGGCAAATGGAGCACAATAGTGACTCTTCTTACCAGAAAACAACTCTTGCTTGTAGGAGCAGAAACTGCATGTGATTCAACTCCATTTCTGACTGGGAAACAAATACTAGCTTGCCTTACAAGAAACATACTCTGCTTTTGAGAAAAGAGCACACTTCTAATCTACTATGTTTTCTATAGGGCCAGAACAGTGAGCTTGCTCAGAACAAAAGAACTGTGCTTCCGACACAAGGGCCATATCTAGTTCAACTCTGCTTAGGAAACTGACAAGAACAGTAGCTTCTCGTCAGTCCAATACACTGTACTTGCTGGGCACAGATGTGAGTGCTATTTGCACTGATTATGGCAATGGGAGCTCAATTGTGACTGTTCTTAGCAGAAAACAACTCTTGCTAGTAGGACCAGAAACTGCATGTGAATCAACTCCGTTTACGACTGGGAAACAAACACTAGATCGTCTTACAACAAACACACTCTGCTTTTGAGAAAAGAGCACTCTTCTACTCTACTGTGATTCCTATAGGGCCAGAAGAGTGAGCTTGCTCAGAACAAAGGAACTGTGCTTCCGACACACGGTCCATATCTAGTTCAAATCTGCTTAGGAAACTGACAAGAACAGTAGCGTCTCTTCAGTCCAATACACTGTACTTGCTGGAAAGAGACGCTAGAGCTATTTGCAGTGTGTATGGCAAATGGAGTGCAATAGTGACTCTTCTTACCAGAAAACAACTCGTACTCGTAGGACTAGAAACTGCATGTGATTCAACTCCATTTCTGACGGGGAAACAAATACTAGCTCGCCTTACAAGAAACACACTCTGCTTTTGAGAAAAGAGCACTCTTCTAATCTACTGTGTTTCCTATAGGGACAGAACAGTGAGCTTGCTCAGAACAAAGGAACTGTGCTTCCGACACACGGGCCATATCTAATTCAACTCTGCATAGGAAACTGACAAGAACAGTAGCTTCTCTTCAGTCCAATACACTGTACTTGCTGGGAACAGACGCTAGTGCTATTTGCACTGTGTATGGCAAATTGAGCGCAATAGTGGGTCTTCTTACCAGAAAACAACTCTTGTTTGTAGGAGAAGAAACTGCATGTGATTCAACTCCATTTCTGACTGGGAAACAAATACTAGCTCGCCTTACAACAAACACACTCTGCTTTTGAGAAAAGAGCACTCTTCTACTCTACTGTGATTCATATTGGGCCAGAACAGTGAGCTTGCTCAGAACAAAGGAACTGTGCTTCCGACACACGGGCCATATCTAGTTCAACTCTGCTTAGGAAACTGACAAGAACAGTAGCTTCTCTTCAGTCCAATACACTGTACTTGCTGGGAACAGTCGCTAGTGCTATTTGCACTGTGTATGGCAAATGGAGCGCAATAGTGACTCTTCTTACCAGAAAACAAATCTTGCTTGTAGGAGCAGAAACTGCATGTGATTCAACTCCATTTCTGACTGGGAAACAAATACTAGCTTGCCTTACAAGAAACATACTCTGCTTTTGAGAAAAGAGCACACTTCTAATCTACTATGTTTTCTATAGGGCCAGAACAGTGAGCTTGCTCAGAACAAAAGAACTGTGCTTCCGACACAAGGGCCATATCTAGTTCAACTCTGCTTAGGAAACTGACAAGAACAGTAGCTTCTCGTCAGTCCAATACACTGTACTTGCTGGGCACAGATGTGAGTGCTATTTGCACTGATTATGGCAATGGGAGCTCAATTGTGACTGTTCTTAGCAGAAAACAACTCTTGCTAGTAGGACCAGAAACTGCATGTGAATCAACTCCGTTTACGACTGGGAAACAAACACTAGATCGTCTTACAACAAACACACTCTGCTTTTGAGAAAAGAGCACTCTTCTACTCTACTGTGATTCCTATAGGGCCAGAAGAGTGAGCTTGCTCAGAACAAAGGAACTGTGCTTCCAACACACGGGCCATATCTAGTTCAAATCTGCTTAGGAAACTGACAAGAACAGTAGCGTCTCTTCAGTCCAATACACTGTACTTGCTGGAAAGAGACGCTAGAGCTATTTGCAGTGTGTATGGCAAATGGAGTGCAATAGTGACTCTTCTTACCAGAAAACAACTCGTACTCGTAGGACCAGAAACTGCATGTGATTCAACTCCATTTCTGACTGGGAAACAAATACTAGCTCGCCTTACAAGAAACACACTCTGCTTTTGAGAAAAGAGCACTCTTCTAATCTACTGTGTTTCCTATAGGGCCAGAACAGTGAGCTTGCTCAGAACAAAGGAACTGTGCTTCCGACAAACGGGCCATATCTAATTCAACTCTGCATAGGAAACTGACAAGAACAGTAGCTTCTCTTCAGTCCAATACACTGTACTTGCTGGGAACAGACGCTAGTGCTATTTGCACTGTGTATGGCAAATTGAGCGCAATAGTGGGTCTTCTTACCAGAAAACAACTCTTGTTTGTAGGAGAAGAAACTGCATGTGATTCAACTCCATTTCTGACTGGGAAACAAATACTAGCTCGCCTTACAACAAACACACTCTGCTTTTGAGAAAAGAGCACTCTTCTACTCTACTGTGATTCATATTGGGCCAGAACAGTGAGCTTGCTCAGAACAAAGGAACTGTGCTTCCGACACACGGGCCATATCTAGTTCAACTCTGCTTAGGAAACTGACAAGAACAGTAGCTTCTCTTCAGTCCAATACACTGTACTTGCTGGGAACAGTCGCTAGTGCTATTTGCACTGTGTATGGCAAATGGAGCGCAATAGTGACTCTTCTTACCAGAAAACAACTCTTGCTCATAGGACCAGAAACTGCATGTGATTCAACTCCATTTCTGACTGGGAAACAAACACTAGCTCGCCTTACAAGAAACACACTCTGCTTTTGAGAAAAGAGCACTCTTCTAATCTACTGTGTTTCCTATAGGGCCAGAACAGTGAGCTTGCTCAGAACAATAGAACTGTGCGTCCAACACACGGGCCATATCTAGTTCAACTCTGCTTAGGAAACTGACAAGAACAGTAGCTTCTCTTCAGTCCAATACACTGTACTTGCTGGTAAAAGTCGCTAGTGCTATTTGCACTGTGTAGGGCAAATGGAGCGCAATAGTGAATCTTCTTACCAGAAAACAACTCTTGCTTATAGGACCAGAAACTGCATGTGATTCAACTCCATTTCTGACTGGGAAACAAATACTAGCTCGCCTTACAAGAAACACACTCTGCTTTTGAGAAAAGAGCACTCTTCTAATCTACTGTTTTTCCTATAGGGCCAGAACAGTGAGCTTGCTTAGAACAATAGAACTGTGCTTCTGACACACGGGCCATATCTAGTTCAACTCTGCTTAGGAAACTGACAAGAACAGTAGCTTCTCTTCAGTCCAATACACTGTACTTGCTGGGCACAGACGCGAGTGCTATCTGCACTGTGTATGGCAATGGGAGCGCAATCGTGACTCTTCTTAGCAGAAAACAACTCTTGCTCATAGGACCAGAAACTGCATGTGATTCAACTCCATTTTTGACTGGGAAACAAACACTAGCTCGCCTTACAAGAAACACACTCTGCTTTTGAGAAAAGAGCACTCTTCTAATCTACTGTGTTTCCTATAGGGCCAGAACAGTGAGCTTGCTCAGAACAATAGAACTGTGCTTCAGACACACGGGCCATATCTAGTTCAACTCTGCTTAGGAAACTGACAAGAACAGTAGCTTCTCTTCAGTCCAATACACTGTACTTGCTGGTAAAAGTCGCTAGTGCTATTTGCACTGTGTAGGGCAAATGGAGCGCAATAGTGAATCTTCTTACCAGAAAACAACTCTTGCTTATAGGACCAGAAACTGCATGTGATTCAACTCCATTTCTGACTGGGAAACAAATACTAGCTCGCCTTACAAGAAACACACTCTGCTTTTGAGAAAAGAGCACTCTTCTAATCTACTGTTTTTCCTATAGGGCCAGAACAGTGAGCTTGCTTAGAACAATAGAACTGTGCTTCTGACACACGGGTCATATCTAGTTCAACTCTGCTTAGGAAACTGACAAGAACAGTAGCTTCTCTTCAGTCCAATACACTGTACTTGCTGGGCACAGACGCGAGTGCTATCTGCACTGTGTATGGCAATGGGAGCGCAATCGTGACTCTTCTTAGCAGAAAACAACTCTTGCTAGTAGGACCAGAAACTGCATGTGATTCAACTCCGTTTACGACTGGGAAACAAACAGTACGTCGCCTTACAAGAAACACACTCTGCTTTTGAGAAAAGAGCACTCTTCTACTCTACTGTGATTCCTATATGGCCAGAAGAGTGAGCTTGCTCAGAACAAAGGAACTGTGCTTCCGACACACGGGCCATATCTAGTTCAACTCTGCTTAGGAAACTGACAAGAACAGTAGCTTCTCTTCAGTCCAATACACTGTACTTGCTGGGAACAGACGCTAGTGCTATTTGCACTGTGTATGGCAAATGGATCTCAATAGTGACTCTTCTTACCAGAAAACAACTCTTGCTTGTAGGAGCAGAACCTGCATGTGATTCAACTCCTTTTCTGACTGGGAAACAAATACTAGCTCTCCTTACAAGAAACATACTCTGCTATAGAGAAAAGAGCACTCTTCTACTCTACTGTGTTTCCTTAGGGCCAGAACAGTGAGCTTGCTCAGAACAAAAGAACTGTGCTTCCGACACAGGGGCCATATCTAGTACAACTCTGCTTAGGAAACTGACAAGAACAGTAGCTTCTCTTCAGTCCATTAAACTGTACTTGCTGGGAACAGACACGAGTGCTATTTGCACTGTGTATGGCAAAGGGAGAGCAATCGTGACTGTTCTTAGCAGAAAACAACTCTTGCTAGTAGGACCAGAAACTGCATGTGATTCAACTCCATTTACGACTGGGAAACAAACACTAGCTCGTCTTACAAGAAACACACTCCTCTTTAGAGTAAAGAGCACTCTTCTACTCTTCTGTGATTCCTATAGTGCCAGAACAGTGAGCTTGCTCAGAACAAAGGAACTGTGCTTCTGACACACGGGCCATGTCTAGTTCAACTCTGCTTAGGAAACTGACAAGAGCAGTATCTTCTCTTCAGTCCAATACACTGTACTTGCTGGGAACAGACGCTAGTGCTATTTGCACTGTGTATGGCAAATGGAGCGCAATAGTGACTCTTCTTACCAGAAAACAACTCTTGCTTGTAGGAGCAGAAACTGCATGTGATTCAACTCCATTTCTGACTGGGAAACAAATACTAGGTCGCCTTACAAGAAACATACTCTGCTTTTGAGAAAAGAGCACTCTTCTACTCTACTGTGTTTCCTATAGGGCCAGAACAGTGAGCTTGCTCAGAACAAAAGAACTGTGCTTCCGACACAAGGGCCATATCTAGTTCAACTCTGCTTAGGAAACTGACAAGAACAGTATCTTCTCTTCAGTCCAATACACTGTACTTCTTGGGCACAGACACGTGTGCTATTTGCGCTGAGTATGGCAATGGGAGCGCAACTGTGACTGTTCTTAGCAGAAAACAACTCTTGCTAGTAGGACCAGAAACTACATGTGATTCAACTCCGTTTACTACTGGGAAACAAACACTAGATCGCCTTACAACAAACACACTCTGATTTTGAGAAAAGAGCACTCTTCTACTCTACTGTGATTCCTATAGGGCCAGAAGAGTGAGCTTGCTCAGAACAAAGGAACTGTGCTTTCCACACACGGGCCATATCTAGTTCAAATATGCTTAGGAAACTGACAAGAACAGTAGCGTCTCTTCAGTCCAATACACTGTACTTGCTGGGAACAGATGCTAGAGCTATTTGCACTGTGTATGGCAAATGGAGTGCAATAGTGACTCTTTTTACCAGAAAACAACTCGTGCTCGGAGGACCAGAAACTGCATGTGATTCAATTCCATTTCTGACTGGGAAACAAATACTAGCTCGCCTTACAAGAAACACACTCTGCTTTTGAGAAAAGAGCACTCTTCTAATCTACTGTGTTTCCTATAGTGCCAGAACAGTGAGCTTGCTCAGAACAAAGGAACTGTGCTTCCGACACACGGGCCATATCTAGTTCAACTCTGCTTAGGAAACTGACAAGAACAGTAGCTTCTCTTCAGTCCAATACACTGTACTTGCTGGGAACAGTCGCTAGTGCTATTTGCACTGGGTATGGCAAATGGAGCGCAATAGTGAATCTTCTTACCAGAAAACAACTCTTGCTCATAGGACCAGAAACTGCATGTGATTCAACTCCATTTCTGACTGGGAAACAAACACTAGCTCGCCTTACAAGAAACACACTCTGCTTTTGAGAAAAGAGCACTCTTCTAATCTACTGTGTTTTCTATAGGGCCAGAACAGTGAGCTTGCTCAGAACAATAGAACTGTGCGTCCAACACATGGGCCAAACCTAGTTCAACTCTGCTTAGGAAACTGACAAGAACAGTAGCTTCTCTTCAGTCCAATACACTGTACTTGCTTGGAACAGACACGAGTGCTATTTGCACTGTGTATGGCAATGGGAGCGCAATCGTGACTGTTCTTAGCAGAAAACAACTCTTGCTAGTAGGACCAGAAACTGCATGTGATTCAACTCCGTTTACGACTGGGAAACAAACACTAGCTCGCCTTACAAGAAACACACTCTGCTTTTGAGTAAAGAGCACTCTTCTACTCTACTGTGATTCCTATAGTGCCAGAACAGTGAGCTTGCTCAGAACAAAGGAACTGTGCTTCCGACACACGGGCCATATCTAGTTCAAATCTGCTTAGGAAACTGACAAGAAAAGTATCTTCTCTTCAGTCCAATACACTGTACATGCTGGGAACAGACGCTAGTGCTATTTGCACTGTGTATGGCAAATGGAGCGCAATAGTGACTCTTCTTACCAGAAAACAACTCTTGCTTGTAGGAGCAGAAACTGCATGTGATTCAACTCCATTTCTGACTGGGAAACAAATACTAGGTCGCCTTACAAGAAACATACTCTGCTTTTGAGAAAAGAGCACTCTTCTACTCTACTGTGTTTCCTACAGGGCCAGAATAGTGAGCTTGCTCAGAACAAAAGAACTGTGCTTCCCACACGGGCCATATCTAGTTCAACTCTGCTTAGGAAACTGACAAGAACAGTATCTTCTCTTCAGTCCAATACACTGTACTTGCTGGGAACAGACGCGAGTGTTATTTGCACTGTGTATGGCAATGGGAGTCAATCGTGACTGTTCTTAGCAGAAAACAACTCTTGCTAGTAGGACCAGAAACTGCATGTGATTCAACTCCGTTTACGACTGGGAAAAAAACACTAGCTCGCCTTACAAGAAACACACTCTGCTTTTGAGAAAAGAGCACTCTTCTACTCTACTGTGATTCCTATAGGGCCAGAACAGTGAGCTTGCTCAGAACAAAGGAACTGTGCTTCCGACACACGGGCCATATCTAGTTCAAATCTGCTTAGGAAACTGACAAGAACAGTAGCGTCTCTTCAGTCCAATACACTGTACTTGCTGGGAACAGACACTAGAGCTATTTGCACTGTTATGGCAAATGGAGTGCAATAGTTACTCTTCTTACCAGAAAACAACTCGTACTCGTAGGACCAGAAACTGCATGTGATTCAACTCCATTTCTGACTGGGAAACAAATACTAGCTCGCCTTACAAGAAACACACTCTGCTTTTGAGAAAAGAGCACTCTTCTAATCTACTGTGTTTCCTATAGGGCCAGAACAGTGAGCTTGCTCAGAACAAAGGAACTGTGCTTCCGACACACGGGCCATATCTAGTTCAACTCTGCATAGGAAACTGACAAGAAGAGTAGCTTCTCTTCAGTCCAATACACTGTACTTGCTGGGAACAGACGCTAGTGCTATTTGCACTGTGTATGGCAAATTGAGCGCAATAGTGGGTCTTCTTCCCAGAAAACAACTCTTGCTTGTAGGAGAAGAAACTGCATGTGATTCAACTCCATTTCTGACTGGGAAAGAAATTCTAGCTCGCCTTACAAGAAACATACTCTGCTTTTGAGAAAAGAGCACTCTTCTAATCTACTGTGTTTCCTATAGGGCCAGAACAGTGAGCTTGCTCAGAAAAAAAGAACTGTGCTTCCTACACACGGGCCATATCTAGTTCAACTCTGCTTAGGAAACTGACAAGAACAGTAGCTTCTCTTCAGTCCAATACACTGTACTTGCTGGGCACAGACGCGAATGCTATTTGCACTGATTATCGAAATGGGAGCCCAATTGTGACTGTTCTTAGCAGAAAATAACTTTTGCTAGTAGGACCAGAAACTGCATGTGATTCAACTCCGTTTACGACTGGGAAAAAAACACTAGCTCGCCTTACAAGAAACACACTCTGCTTTTGAGAAAAGAGCACTCTTCTAATCTACTGTGATTCCTATATGGTCAGATCAGTGAGCTTGCTCAGAACAAAGGAACTGTGCTTCCGACACACGGGCCATATCTAGTTCAACTCTGCTTAGGAAACTGACAAGAACAGTAGCTTCTCTTCAGTCCAATACACTGTACTTGCTGGGCACAGACACGAATGCTATTTGCACTGAGTATCGCAATGGGAGCACAATTGTGACTGTTCTTAGCAGAAAACAACTCTTGCTAGTAGGACCAGAAACTGCATGTGATTCAACTCCGTTTACGACTGGGAAAAAAACACTAGCTCGCCTTACAAGAAACACACTCTGCTTTTGAGAAAAGAGCACTCTTCTAATCTACTGTGTTTCCTATATGGTCAGATCAGTGAGCTTGCTCAGAACAAAGGAACTGTGCTTCCGACACACGGGCCATATCTAGATCAACTCTGCTTAGGAAACTAACAAGAACAGTAGCTTCTCTTCAGTCTAATACACTGTACTTGCTGGTAACAGTCGCTAGTGCTATTTGCACTGTGTATGGCAAATGGAGCACAATAGTGAATCTTCTTACCAGAAAACAACTCTTGCTCATAGGACCAGAAACTGCATGTGATTCAACTCCATTTCTGACTGGGAAACAAATACTAGCTCGCCTTACAAGAAACACACTCTGCTTTGGAGAAAAGAGCACTCTTCTAATCTACTGTTTTTCCTATAGGGCCAGAACAGTGAGCTTGCTCAGAACAATAGAACTGTGCGTCCAACACACGGGCCATATCTAGTTCAACTCTGCTTGAAACTGACAAGAACAGTAGCTTCTCTTCAGTCCAATACACTGTACTTGCTGGGCACAGACGCGAGTGCTATTTGCACTGAGTATGGCAATGGGAGCGCAATTGTGACTGTTCTTAGCAGAAAACAACTCTTGCTAGTAGGACCAGAAACTGCATGTGATTCAACTCCGTTTACGACTGGGAAACAAACACTAGCTCGCCTTACAAGAAACACACTCTGCTTTTGAGTAAAGAGCACTCTTCTACTCTACTGTGATTCCTATAGTGCCAGAACAATGAGCTTGCTCAGAACAAAGGAACTGTGCTTCTGACACACGGGCCATGTCTAGTTCAACTCTGCTTAGGAAACTGACAAGAGCAGTACCTTCTCTTCAGTCCAATACACTGTACTTGCTGGGAACAGACGCTAGTGCTATTTGCACTGTGTATGGCAAATGGAGCGCAATAGTGACTCTTCTTACCAGAAAACAACTCTTGCTTGTAGGAGCAGAAACTGCATGTGATTCAACTCCATTTCTGACTGGGAAACAAATACTAGGTCGCCTTACAAGAAACATACTCTGCTTTTGAGAAAAGAGCACTCTTCTACTCTACTGTGTTTCCTATAGGGCCAGAACAGTGAGCTTGCTCAGAACAAAAGAACTGTGCTTCCGACACACGGGCCATATCTAGTTCAACTCTGCTTAGGAAACTGACAAGAACAGTATCTTCTCTTCAGTCCAATACACTGTACTTCCTGGGCACAGACACGTGTGCTATTTGCGCTGAGTATGGCAATGGGAGCGCAACTGTGACTGTTCTTAGCAGAAAACAACTCTTGCTAGTAGGACCAGAAACTACATGTGATTCAACTCCGTTTACTACTGGGAAACAAACACTAGATCGCCTTACAACAAACACACTCTGCTTTTGAGAAAAGAGCACTCTTCTACTCTACTGTGATTCCTATAGGGCCAGAAGAGTGAGCTTGCTCAGAACAATAGAACTGTGCGTCCAACCCACGGGCCATATCTAGTTCAACTCTGCTTAGGAAACTGACAAGAACAGTAGCTTCTCTTCAGTCCAATACACTGTACTTGCTGGGAACAGACGCTAGTGCTATTTGCACTGTGTATGGCAAACGGATCTCAATAGTGACTCTTCTTACCAGAAAACAACTCTTGCTTGTAGGAGCAGAACCTGCATGTGATTCAACTCCATTTCTGACTGGGAAACAAATACTAGCTCTCCTTAAAAGAAACATACTCTGCTATAGAGAAAAGAACACTCTTCTACTCTACTGTGTTTCCTTAGGGCCAGAACAGTGAGCTTGCTCAGAACAAAAGAACTGTGCTTCCGACACAGGGGACATATCTAGTACAACTCTGCTTTGGAAACTGACAAGAACAGTAGCTTCTCTTCAGTCCAATACACTGTACTTGCTGGGAACAGACACGAGTGCTATTTGCACTGTGTATGGCAATGGGAGCGCAATCGTGACTGTTCTTAGCAGAAAACAACTCTTGCTAGTAGGACCAGAAACTGCATGTGATTCAACTCCATTTACGACTGGGAAACAAACACTAGCTCGCCTTACAAGAAACACACTCTGCTTTTGAGTAAAGAGCACTCTTCTACTCTACTGTGATTCCTATAGTGCCAGAACAGTGAGCTTGCTCAGAACAAAGGAACTGTGCTTCCGACACACGGGCCATATCTAGTTCAACTCTGCTTAGGAAACTGACAAGAAGAGTAGCTTCTCTTCAGTCCAATACACTGTGCAAGCTGGGAACAGACACTAGTGCTATTTGCACTGTGTATTGCAAATGGAGCGCAATAGTGACTCTTCTTACCAGAAAACAACTCTTTCTTGTAGGAGCAGAAACTGCATGTGATTCAACTCCATTTCTGACTGGGAAACAAATACTAGCTCGCCTTACAAGAAACACACTCTGCTTTTGAGAAAAGAGCACTCTTCTATTCAACTGTGTTTCCTATAGGGCCAGAACAGTGAGCTTGCTCAGAACAAAGGAACTGTGCTTCTGACACACGGGCCATATCTAGTTCAACTCTGCTTAGGAAACTGACAAGAACAGTAGCTTCTCTTCAGTCCAATACACTGTACTTGCTGGGAACAGACGCTAGTGCTATTTGCACTGTGTATGGCAAATGGAGCGCAATAGTGACTCTTCTTACCAGAAAACAACTCTTGCTTGTAGGAGCAGAAACTGCATGTGATTCAACTCCATTTCTGACTGGGAAACAAATACTAGCTCGCCTTACAAGAAACATACTCTGCTTTTGAGAAAAGAGCACTCTTCTAATCTACTGTGTTTCCTATAGGGCCAGAACAGTGAGCTTGCTCAGAACAAAGGAACTGTGCTTCCCACACAGGGGCCATATCTAGTTCAACTCTGCTTAGGAAACTGACAAGAACAGTAGCTTCTCTTCAGTCCAATACACTGTACTTGCTGGGCACAGACACGAATGCTATTTGCACTGAGTATCGCAATGGGAGCACAATTGTGACTGTTCTTAGCAGAAAACAACTCTTGCTAGTAGGACCAGAAACTGCATGTGATTCAACTCCGTTTACGACTGGGAAAAAAACACTAGCTCGCCTTACAAGAAACACACTCTGCTTTTGAGAAAAGAGCACTCTTCTAATCTACTGTGTTTCCTATATGGTCAGATCAGTGAGCTTGCTCAGAACAAAGGAACTGTGCTTCCGACACACGGGCCATATCTAGATCAACTCTGCTTAGGAAACTAACAAGAACAGTAGCTTCTCTTCAGTCTAATACACTGTACTTGCTGGTAACAGTCGCTAGTGCTATTTGCACTGTGTATGGCAAATGGAGCACAATAGTGAATCTTCTTACCAGAAAACAACTCTTGCTCATAGGACCAGAAACTGCATGTGATTCAACTCCATTTCTGACTGGGAAACAAATACTAGCTCGCCTTACAAGAAACACACTCTGCTTTGGAGAAAAGAGCACTCTTCTAATCTACTGTTTTTCCTATAGGGCCAGAACAGTGAGCTTGCTCAGAACAATAGAACTGTGCGTCCAACACACGGGCCATATCTAGTTCAACTCTGCTTGAAACTGACAAGAACAGTAGCTTCTCTTCAGTCCAATACACTGTACTTGCTGGGCACAGACGCGAGTGCTATTTGCACTGAGTATGGCAATGGGAGCGCAATTGTGACTGTTCTTAGCAGAAAACAACTCTTGCTAGTAGGACCAGAAACTGCATGTGATTCAACTCCGTTTACGACTGGGAAACAAACACTAGCTCGCCTTACAAGAAACACACTCTGCTTTTGAGTAAAGAGCACTCTTCTACTCTACTGTGATTCCTATAGTGCCAGAACAATGAGCTTGCTCAGAACAAAGGAACTGTGCTTCTGACACACGGGCCATGTCTAGTTCAACTCTGCTTAGGAAACTGACAAGAGCAGTACCTTCTCTTCAGTCCAATACACTGTACTTGCTGGGAACAGACGCTAGTGCTATTTGCACTGTGTATGGCAAATGGAGCGCAATAGTGACTCTTCTTACCAGAAAACAACTCTTGCTTGTAGGAGCAGAAACTGCATGTGATTCAACTCCATTTCTGACTGGGAAACAAATACTAGGTCGCCTTACAAGAAACATACTCTGCTTTTGAGAAAAGAGCACTCTTCTACTCTACTGTGTTTCCTATAGGGCCAGAACAGTGAGCTTGCTCAGAACAAAAGAACTGTGCTTCCGACACACGGGCCATATCTAGTTCAACTCTGCTTAGGAAACTGACAAGAACAGTATCTTCTCTTCAGTCCAATACACTGTACTTCCTGGGCACAGACACGTGTGCTATTTGCGCTGAGTATGGCAATGGGAGCGCAACTGTGACTGTTCTTAGCAGAAAACAACTCTTGCTAGTAGGACCAGAAACTACATGTGATTCAACTCCGTTTACTACTGGGAAACAAACACTAGATCGCCTTACAACAAACACACTCTGCTTTTGAGAAAAGAGCACTCTTCTACTCTACTGTGATTCCTATAGGGCCAGAAGAGTGAGCTTGCTCAGAACAAAGGAACTGTGCTTTCCACACACGGGCCATATCTAGTTCAAATCTGCTTAGGAAACTGACAAGAACAGTAGCGTCTCTTCAGTCCAATACACTGTACTTGCTGGGAACAGACGCTAGAGCTATTTGCACTGTGTATGGCAAATGGAGTGCAATAGTGACTCTTTTTACCAGAAAACAACTCGTGCTCGGAGGACCAGAAACTGCATGTGATTCAATTCCATTTCTGACTGGGAAACAAATACTAGCTCGCCTTACAAGAAACACACTCTGCTTTTGAGAAAAGAGCACTCTTCTAATCTACTGTGTTTCCTATAGTGCCAGAACAGTGAGCTTGCTCAGAACAAAGGAACTGTGCTTCCGACACACGGGCCATATCTAGTTCAACTCTGCTTAGGAAACTGACAAGAACAGTAGCTTCTCTTCAGTCCAATACACTGTACTTGCTGGGAACAGTCGCTAGTGCTATTTGCACTGGGTATGGCAAATGGAGCGCAATAGTGAATCTTCTTACCAGAAAACAACTCTTGCTCATAGGACCAGAAACTGCATGTGATTCAACTCCATTTCTGACTGGGAAACAAACACTAGCTCGCCTTACAAGAAACACACTCTGCTTTTGAGAAAAGAGCACTCTTCTAATCTACTGTGTTTTCTATAGGGCCAGAACAGTGAGCTTGCTCAGAACAATAGAACTGTGCGTCCAACACATGGGCCAAACCTAGTTCAACTCTGCTTAGGAAACTGACAAGAACAGTAGCTTCTCTTCAGTCCAATACACTGTACTTGCTTGGAACAGACACGAGTGCTATTTGCACTGTGTATGGCAATGGGAGCGCAATCGTGACTGTTCTTAGCAGAAAACAACTCTTGCTAGTAGGACCAGAAACTGCATGTGATTCAACTCCGTTTACGACTGGGAAACAAACACTAGCTCGCCTTACAAGAAACACACTCTGCTTTTGAGTAAAGAGCACTCTTCTACTCTACTGTGATTCCTATAGTGCCAGAACAGTGAGCTTGCTCAGAACAAAGGAACTGTGCTTCCGACACACGGGCCATATCTAGTTCAAATCTGCTTAGGAAACTGACAAGAAAAGTATCTTCTCTTCAGTCCAATACACTGTACATGCTGGGAACAGACGCTAGTGCTATTTGCACTGTGTATGGCAAATGGAGCGCAATAGTGACTCTTCTTACCAGAAAACAACTCTTGCTTGTAGGAGCAGAAACTGCATGTGATTCAACTCCATTTCTGACTGGGAAACAAATACTAGGTCGCCTTACAAGAAACATACTCTGCTTTTGAGAAAAGAGCACTCTTCTACTCTACTGTGTTTCCTACAGGGCCAGAACAGTGAGCTTGCTCAGAACAAAAGAACTGTGCTTCCCACACGGGCCATATCTAGTTCAACTCTGCTTAGGAAACTGACAAGAACAGTATCTTCTCTTCAGTCCAATACACTGTACTTGCTGGGAACAGACGCGAGTGTTATTTGCACTGTGTATGGCAATGGGAGTCAATCGTGACTGTTCTTAGCAGAAAACAACTCTTGCTAGTAGGACCAGAAACTGCATGTGATTCAACTCCGTTTACGACTGGGAAAAAAACACTAGCTCGCCTTACAAGAAACACACTCTGCTTTTGAGAAAAGAGCACTCTTCTACTCTACTGTGATTCCTATAGGGCCAGAACAGTGAGCTTGCTCAGAACAAAGGAACTGTGCTTCCGACACACGGGCCATATCTAGTTCAAATCTGCTTAGGAAACTGACAAGAACAGTAGCGTCTCTTCAGTCCAATACACTGTACTTGCTGGGAACAGACACTAGAGCTATTTGCACTGTTATGGCAAATGGAGTGCAATAGTTACTCTTCTTACCAGAAAACAACTCGTACTCGTAGGACCAGAAACTGCATGTGATTCAACTCCATTTCTGACTGGGAAACAAATACTAGCTCGCCTTACAAGAAACACACTCTGCTTTTGAGAAAAGAGCACTCTTCTAATCTACTGTGTTTCCTATAGGGCCAGAACATTGAGCTTGCTCAGAACAAAGGAACTGTGCTTCCGACACACGGGCCATATCTAGTTCAACTCTGCATAGGAAACTGACAAGAACAGTAGCTTCTCTTCAGTCCAATACACTGTACTTGCTGGGAACAGACGCTAGTGCTATTTGCACTGTGTATGGCAAATTGAGCGCAATAGTGGGTCTTCTTCCCAGAAAACAACTCTTGCTTGTAGGAGAAGAAACTGCATGTGATTCAACTCCATTTCTGACTGGGAAAGAAATTCTAGCTCGCCTTACAAGAAACATACTCTGCTTTTGAGAAAAGAGCACTCTTCTAATCTACTGTGTTTCCTATAGGGCCAGAACAGTGAGCTTGCTCAGAAAAAAAGAACTGTGCTTCCTACACACGGGCCATATCTAGTTCAACTCTGCTTAGGAAACTGACAAGAACAGTAGCTTCTCTTCAGTCCAATACACTGTACTTGCTGGGCACAGACACGAATGCTATTTGCACTGAGTATCGCAATGGGAGCACAATTGTGACTGTTCTTAGCAGAAAACAACTCTTGCTAGTAGGACCAGAAACTGCATGTGATTCAACTCCGTTTACGACTGGGAAAAAAACACTAGCTCGCCTTACAAGAAACACACTCTGCTTTTGAGAAAAGAGCACTCTTCTAATCTACTGTGTTTCCTATATGGTCAGATCAGTGAGCTTGCTCAGAACAAAGGAACTGTGCTTCCGACACACGGGCCATATCTAGATCAACTCTGCTTAGGAAACTAACAAGAACAGTAGCTTCTCTTCAGTCTAATACACTGTACTTGCTGGTAACAGTCGCTAGTGCTATTTGCACTGTGTATGGCAAATGGAGCACAATAGTGAATCTTCTTACCAGAAAACAACTCTTGCTCATAGGACCAGAAACTGCATGTGATTCAACTCCATTTCTGACTGGGAAACAAATACTAGCTCGCCTTACAAGAAACACACTCTGCTTTGGAGAAAAGAGCACTCTTCTAATCTACTGTTTTTCCTATAGGGCCAGAACAGTGAGCTTGCTCAGAACAATAGAACTGTGCGTCCAACACACGGGCCATATCTAGTTCAACTCTGCTTGAAACTGACAAGAACAGTAGCTTCTCTTCAGTCCAATACACTGTACTTGCTGGGCACAGACGCGAGTGCTATTTGCACTGAGTATGGCAATGGGAGCGCAATTGTGACTGTTCTTAGCAGAAAACAACTCTTGCTAGTAGGACCAGAAACTGCATGTGATTCAACTCCGTTTACGACTGGGAAACAAACACTAGCTCGCCTTACAAGAAACACACTCTGCTTTTGAGTAAAGAGCACTCTTCTACTCTACTGTGATTCCTATAGTGCCAGAACAGTGAGCTTGCTCAGAACAAAGGAACTGTGCTTCTGACACACGGGCCATGTCTAGTTCAACTCTGCTTAGGAAACTGACAAGAGCAGTATCTTCTCTTCAGTCCAATACACTGTACTTGCTGGGAACAGACGCTAGTGCTATTTGCACTGTGTATGGCAAATGGAGCGCAATAGTGACTCTTCTTACCAGAAAACAACTCTTGCTTGTAGGAGCAGAAACTGCATGTGATTCAACTCCATTTCTGACTGGGAAACAAATACTAGGTCGCCTTACAAGAAACATACTCTGCTTTTGAGAAAAGAGCACTCTTCTACTCTACTGTGTTTCCTATAGGGCCAGAACAGTGAGCTTGCTCAGAACAAAAGAACTGTGCTTCCGACACACGGGCCATATCTAGTTCAACTCTGCTTAGGAAACTGACAAGAACAGTATCTTCTCTTCAGTCCAATACACTGTACTTCCTGGGCACAGACACGTGTGCTATTTGCGCTGAGTATGGCAATGGGAGCGCAACTGTGACTGTTCTTAGCAGAAAACAACTCTTGCTAGTAGGACCAGAAACTACATGTGATTCAACTCCGTTTACTACTGGGAAACAAACACTAGATCGCCTTACAACAAACACACTCTGCTTTTGAGAAAAGAGCACTCTTCTACTCTACTGTGATTCCTATAGGGCCAGAAGAGTGAGCTTGCTCAGAACAAAGGAACTGTGCTTTCCACACACGGGCCATATCTAGTTCAAATCTGCTTAGGAAACTGACAAGAACAGTAGCGTCTCTTCAGTCCAATACACTGTACTTGCTGGGAACAGACGCTAGAGCTATTTGCACTGTGTATGGCAAATGGAGTGCAATAGTGACTCTTTTTACCAGAAAACAACTCGTGCTCGGAGGACCAGAAACTGCATGTGATTCAATTCCATTTCTGACTGGGAAACAAATACTAGCTCGCCTTACAAGAAACACACTCTGCTTTTGAGAAAAGAGCACTCTTCTAATCTACTGTGTTTCCTATAGTGCCAGAACAGTGAGCTTGCTCAGAACAAAGGAACTGTGCTTCCGACACACGGGCCATATCTAGTTCAACTCTGCTTAGGAAACTGACAAGAAGAGTAGCTTCTCTTCAGTCCAATACACTGTACATGCTGGGAACAGACGCTAGTGCTATTTGCACTGTGTATTGCAAATGGAGCGCAATAGTGACTCTTCTTACCAGAAAACAACTCTTGCTTGTAGGAGGAGAAACTGCATGTGATTCAACTCCATTTCTGACTGGGAAACAAATTCTAGCTCGCCTTACAAGAAACATACTCTGCTTTTGAGAAAAGAGCACTCTTCTAATCTACTGTGTTTCCTATAGGGCCAGAACAGTGAGCTTGCTTAGAACAATAGAACTGTGCTTCCGACACACGGGCCATATCTAGTTCAACTCTGCTTAGGAAACTGACAAGAAGAGTAGCTTCTCTTCAGTCCAATACACTGTACATGCTGGGAACAGAAGCTAGTGCTATTTACACTGTGTATTGCAAATGGAGCACAATAGTGACTCTTCTTACCAGAAAACAACTCTTGCTTGTAGGAGCAGAAACTGCATGTGATTCAAACCCCATTTATGACTGGGAAACAAATACTAGCTCGCCTTACAAGAAACATACTCTGCTTTTGAGAAAAGAGCACTCTTCTAATCTACTCTGTTTCCTATAGGGCCAGAACAGTGAGCTTGCTCAGAACAAAAGAACTGTGCTTCCGACACACGGGCCATATCTAGTTCAACTCTGCTTAGGAAACTGACAAGAACAGTATCTTCTCTTCAGTCCAATACACTGTACTTGCTGGTAACAGTCGCTAGTGCTATTTGCACTGTGTATGGCAAATGGAGCACAATAGTGAATCTTCTTACCAGAAAACAACTCTTGCTCATAGGACCAGAATCTGCATGTGATTCAACTCCATTTCTGACTGGGAAACAAATACTAGCTCGCCTTACAAGAAACACACTCTGCTTTTGAGAAAAGAGCACTCTTCTAATCTACTGTTTTTCCTATAGGGCCAGAACCGTGAGCTTGCTCAGAACAATAGAACTGTGCTTCAGACACACGGGCCATATCTAGTTCAACTCTGCTTAGGAAACTGACAAGAACAGTAGCTTCTCTTCAGTCCAATACACTGTACATGCTGGGAACAGACGCAAGTGCTATTTGCACTGTGTATGGCAATTGGAGCACAATAGTGACTCTTCTTACCAGAAAACAACTCTTGCTTGTAGGAGCAGAAACTGCATGTGATTCAACTCCATTTCTGACTGGGAAACAAATACTAGCTTGCCTTACAAGAAACATACTCTGCTTTTGAGAAAAGAGCACTCTTCTAATCTACTATGTTTTCTATAGGGCCAGAACAGTGAGCTTGCTCAGAACAAAAGAACTGTGCTTCCGACACAAGGGCCATATCTAGTTCAACTCTGCTTAGGAAACTGACAAGAACAGTAGCTTCTCGTCAGTCCAATACACTGTACTTGCTGGGCACAGATGTGAGTGCTATTTGCACTGATTATGGCAATGGGAGCTCAATTGTGACTGTTCTTAGCAGAAAACAACTCTTGCTAGTAGGACCAGAAACTGCATGTGAATCAACTCCGTTTATGACTGGGAAACAAACACTAGATCGTCTTACAACAAACACACTCTGCTTTTGAGAAAAGAGCACTCTTCTACTCTACTGTGATTCCTATAGGGCCAGAAGAGTGAGCTTGCTCAGAACAAAGGAACTGTGCTTCCGACACACGGGCCATATCTAGTTCAAATCTGCTTAGGAAACTGACAAGAACAGTAGCGTCTCTTCAGTCCAATACACTGTACTTGCTGGAAAGAGACGCTAGAGCTATTTGCAGTGTGTATGGCAAATGGAGTGCAATAGTGACTCTTCTTACCAGAAAACAACTCGTACTCGTAGGACTAGAAACTGCATGTGATTCAACTCCATTTCTGACGGGGAAACAAATACTAGCTCGCCTTACAAGAAACACACTCTGCTTTTGAGAAAAGAGCACTCTTCTAATCTACTGTGTTTCCTATAGGGACAGAACAGTGAGCTTGCTCAGAACAAAGGAACTGTGCTTCCGACACACGGGCCATATCTAATTCAACTCTGCATAGGAAACTGACAAGAACAGTAGCTTCTCTTCAGTCCAATACACTGTACTTGCTGGGAACAGACGCTAGTGCTATTTGCACTGTGTATGGCAAATTGAGCGCAATAGTGGGTCTTCTTACCAGAAAACAACTCTTGTTTGTAGGAGAAGAAACTGCATGTGATTCAACTCCATTTCTGACTGGGAAACAAATACTAGCTCGCCTTACAACAAACACACTCTGATTTTGAGAAAAGAGCACTCTTCTACTCTACTGTGATTCATATTGGGCCAGAACAGTGAGCTTGCTCAGAACAAAGGAACTGTGCTTCCGACACACGGGCCATATCTAGTTCAACTCTGCTTAGGAAACTGACAAGAACAGTAGCTTCTCTTCAGTCCAATACACTGTACTTGCTGGGAACAGTCGCTAGTGCTATTTGCACTGTGTATGGCAAATGGAGCGCAATAGTGACTCTTCTTACCAGAAAACAACTCTTGCTCATAGGACCAGAAACTGCATGTGATTCAACTCCATTTCTGACTGGGAAACAAACACTAGCTCGCCTTACAAGAAACACACTCTGCTTTTGAGAAAAGAGCACTCTTCTAATCTACTGTGTTTCCTATAGGGCCAGAACAGTGAGCTTGCTCAGAACAATAGAACTGTGCGTCCAACACACGGGCCATATCTAGTTCAACTCTGCTTAGGAAACTGACAAGAACAGTAGCTTCTCTTCAGTCCAATACACTGTGCAAGCTGGGAACAGACACTAGTGCTATTTGCACTGTGTATTGCAAATGGAGCACAATAGTGACTCTTCTTACCAGAAAACAACTCTTTCTTGTAGGAGCAGAAACTGCATGTGATTCAACTCCATTTCTGACTGGGAAACAAATACTAGCTCGCCTTACAAGAAACACACTCTGCTTTTGAGAAAAGAGCACTCTTCTATTCAACTGTGTTTCCTATAGGGCCAGAACAGTGAGCTTGCTCAGAACAAAGGAACTGTGCTTCTGACACACGGGCCATATCTAGTTCAACTCTGCTTAGGAAACTGACAAGAACAGTAGCTTCTCTTCAGTCCAATACACTGTACTTGCTGGGAACAGACGCTAGTGCTATTTGCACTGTGTATGGCAAATGGAGCGCAATAGTGACTCTTCTTACCAGAAAACAACTCTTGCTTGTAGGAGCAGAAACTGCATGTGATTCAACTTCATTTCTGAATGGGAAACAAATACTAGCTCGCCTTACAAGAAACATACTCTGCTTTTGAGAAAAGAGCACTCTTCTAATCTACTGTGTTTCCTATAGGGCCAGAACAGTGAGCTTGCTCAGAACAAAAGAACTGTGCTTCCGACACAGGGGCCATATCTAGTTCAACTCTGCTTAGGAAACTGACAAGAACAGTAGCTTCTCTTCAGTCCAATACACTGTACTTGCTGGGCACAGACACGAATGCTATTTGCACTGAGTATCGCAATGGGAGCACAATTGTGACTGTTCTTAGCAGAAAACAACTCTTGCTAGTAGGACCAGAAACTGCATGTGATTCAACTCCGTTTAAGACTGGGAAAAAAACACTAGCTCGCCTTACAAGAAACACACTCTGCTTTTGAGAAAAGAGCACTCTTCTAATCTACTGTGTTTCCTATATGGTCAGATCAGTGAGCTTGCTCAGAACAAAGGAACTGTGCTTCCGACACACGGGCCATATCTAGATCAACTCTGCTTAGGAAACTAACAAGAACAGTAGCTTCTCTTCAGTCTAATACACTGTACTTGCTGGTAACAGTCGCTAGTGCTATTTGCACTGTGTATGGCAAATGGAGCACAATAGTGAATCTTCTTACCAGAAAACAACTCTTGCTCATAGGACCAGAAACTGCATGTGATTCAACTCCATTTCTGACTGGGAAACAAATACTAGCTCGCCTTACAAGAAACACACTCTGCTTTGGAGAAAAGAGCACTCTTCTAATCTACTGTTTTTCCTATAGGGCCAGAACAGTGAGCTTGCTCAGAACAAAGGAACTGTGCTTCCGACACACGGGCCATATCTAGTTCAACTCTGCTTGAAACTGACAAGAACAGTAGCTTCTCTTCAGTCCAATACACTGTACTTGCTGGGCACAGACGCGAGTGCTATTTGCACTGAGTATGGCAATGGGAGCGCAATTGTGACTGTTCTTAGCAGAAAACAACTCTTGCTAGTAGGACCAGAAACTGCATGTGATTCAACTCCGTTTACGACTGGGAAACAAACACTAGCTCGCCTTACAAGAAACACACTCTGCTTTTGAGTAAAGAGCACTCTTCTACTCTACTGTGATTCCTATAGTGCCAGAACAGTGAGCTTGCTCAGAACAAAGGAACTGTGCTTCTGACACACGGGCCATGTCTAGTTCAACTCTGCTTAGGAAACTGACAAGAGCAGTATCTTCTCTTCAGTCCAATACACTGTACTTGCTGGGAACAGACGCTAGTGCTATTTGCACTGTGTATTGCAAATGGAGCGCAATAGTGACTCTTCTTACCAGAAAACAACTCTTGCTTGTAGGAGCAGAAACTGCATGTGATTCAACTCCATTTCTGACTGGGAAACAAATACTAGGTCGCCTTACAAGAAACATACTCTGCTTTTGAGAAAAGAGCACTCTTCTACTCTACTGTGTTTCCTATAGGGCCAGAACAGTGAGCTTGCTCAGAACAAAAGAACTGTGCTTCCGACACACGGGCCATATCTAGTTCAACTCTGCTTAGGAAACTGACAAGAACAGTATCTTCTCTTCAGTCCAATACACTGTACTTCCTGGGCACAGACACGTGTGCTATTTGCGCTGAGTATGGCAATGGGAGCGCAACTGTGACTGTTCTTAGCAGAAAACAACTCTTGCTAGTAGGACCAGAAACTACATGTGATTCAACTCCGTTTACTACTGGGAAACAAACACTAGATCGCCTTACAACAAACACACTCTGCTTTTGAGAAAAGAGCACTCTTCTACTCTACTGTGATTCCTATAGGGCCAGAAGAGTGAGCTTGCTCAGAACAAAGGAACTGTGCTTTCCACACACGGGCCATATCTAGTTCAAATCTGCTTAGGAAACTGACAAGAACAGTAGCGTCTCTTCAGTCCAATACACTGTACTTGCTGGGAACAGACGCTAGAGCTATTTGCACTGTGTATGGCAAATGGAGTGCAATAGTGACTCTTTTTACCAGAAAACAACTCGTGCTCGGAGGACCAGAAACTGCATGTGATTCAATTCCATTTCTGACTGGGAAACAAATACTAGCTCGCCTTACAAGAAACACACTCTGCTTTTGAGAAAAGAGCACTCTTCTAATCTACTGTGTTTCCTATAGTGCCAGAACAGTGAGCTTGCTCAGAACAAAGGAACTGTGCTTCCGACACACGGGCCATATCTAGTTCAACTCTGCTTAGGAAACTGACAAGAAGAGTAGCTTCTCTTCAGTCCAATACACTGTACATGCTGGGAACAGACGCTAGTGCTATTTGCACTGTGTATTGCAAATGGAGCGCAATAGTGACTCTTCTTACCAGAAAACAACTCTTGCTTGTAGGAGGAGAAACTGCATGTGATTCAACTCCATTTCTGACTGGGAAACAAATTCTAGCTCGCCTTACAAGAAACATACTCTGCTTTTGAGAAAAGAGCACTCTTCTAATCTACTGTGTTTCCTATAGGGCCAGAACAGTGAGCTTGCTTAGAACAATAGAACTGTGCTTCCGACACACGGGCCATATCTAGTTCAACTCTGCTTAGGAAACTGACAAGAAGAGTAGCTTCTCTTCAGTCCAATACACTGTACATGCTGGGAACAGAAGCTAGTGCTATTTACACTGTGTATTGCAAATGGAGCACAATAGTGACTCTTCTTACCAGAAAACAACTCTTGCTTGTAGGAGCAGAAACTGCATGTGATTCAAACCCCATTTATGACTGGGAAACAAATACTAGCTCGCCTTACAAGAAACATACTCTGCTTTTGAGAAATAGCACTCTTCTAATCTACTCTGTTTCCTATAGGGCCAGAACAGTGAGCTTGCTCAGAACAAAAGAACTGTGCTTCCGACACACGGGCCATATCTAGTTCAACTCTGCTTAGGAAACTGACAAGAACAGTATCTTCTCTTCAGTCCAATACACTGTACTTGCTGGTAACAGTCGCTAGTGCTATTTGCACTGTGTATGGCAAATGGAGCACAATAGTGAATCTTCTTACCAGAAAACAACTCTTGCTCATAGGACCAGAATCTGCATGTGATTCAACTCCATTTCTGACTGGGAAACAAATACTAGCTCGCCTTACAAGAAACACACTCTGCTTTTGAGAAAAGAGCACTCTTCTAATCTACTGTTTTTCCTATAGGGCCAGAACAGTGAGCTTGCTCAGAACAATAGAACTGTGCTTCAGACACACGGGCCATATCTAGTTCAACTCTGCTTAGGAAACTGACAAGAACAGTAGCTTCTCTTCAGTCCAATACACTGTACATGCTGGGAACAGACGCAAGTGCTATTTGCACTGTGTATGGCAAATGGAGCACAATAGTGACTCTTCTTACCAGAAAACAACTCTTGCTTGTAGGAGCAGAAACTGCATGTGATTCAACTCCATTTCTGACTGGGAAACAAATACTAGCTTGCCTTACAAGAAACATACTCTGCTTTTGAGAAAAGAGCACACTTCTAATCTACTATGTTTTCTATAGGGCCAGAACAGTGAGCTTGCTCAGAACAAAAGAACTGTGCTTCTGACACAAGGGCCATATCTAGTTCAACTCTGCTTAGGAAACTGACAAGAACAGTAGCTTCTCGTCAGTCCAATACACTGTACTTGCTGGGCACAGATGTGAGTGCTATTTGCACTGATTATGGCAATGGGAGCTCAATTGTGACTGTTCTTAGCAGAAAACAACTCTTGCTAGTAGGACCAGAAACTGCATGTGAATCAACTCCGTTTACGACTGGGAAACAAACACTAGATCGTCTTACAACAAACACACTCTGCTTTTGAGAAAAGAGCACTCTTCTACTCTACTGTGATTCCTATAGGGCCAGAAGAGTGAGCTTGCTCAGAACAAAGGAACTGTGCTTCCGACACACGGGCCATATCTAGTTCAAATCTGCTTAGGAAACTGACAAGAACAGTAGCGTCTCTTCAGTCCAATACACTGTACTTGCTGGAAAGAGACGCTAGAGCTATTTGCAGTGTGTATGGCAAATGGAGTGCAATAGTGACTCTTCTTACCAGAAAACAACTCGTACTCGTAGGACTAGAAACTGCATGTGATTCAACTCCATTTCTGACGGGGAAACAAATACTAGCTCGCCTTACAAGAAACACACTCTGCTTTTGAGAAAAGAGCACTCTTCTAATCTACTGTGTTTCCTATAGGGACAGAACAGTGAGCTTGCTCAGAACAAAGGAACTGTGCTTCCGACACACGGGCCATATCTAATTCAACTCTGCATAGGAAACTGACAAGAACAGTAGCTTCTCTTCAGTCCAATACACTGTACTTGCTGGTAACAGTCGCTAGTGCTATTTGCACTGTGTATGGCAAATTGAGCGCAATAGTGGGTCTTCTTACCAGAAAACAACTCTTGTTTGTAGGAGAAGAAACTGCATGTGATTCAACTCCATTTCTGACTGGGAAACAAATACTAGCTCGCCTTACAACAAACACACTCTGCTTTTGAGAAAAGAGCACTCTTCTACTCTACTGTGATTCATATTGGGCCAGAACAGTGAGCTTGCTCAGAACAAAGGAACTGTGCTTCCGACACACGGGCCATATCTAGTTCAACTCTGCTTAGGAAACTGACAAGAACAGTAGCTTCTCTTCAGTCCAATACACTGTACTTGCTGGGAACAGTCGCTAGTGCTATTTGCACTGTGTATGGCAAATGGAGCGCAATAGTGACTCTTCTTACCAGAAAACAACTCTTGCTCATAGGACCAGAAACTGCATGTGATTCAACTCCATTTCTGACTGGGAAACAAACACTAGCTCGCCTTACAAGAAACACACTCTGCTTTTGAGAAAAGAGCACTCTTCTAATCTACTGTGTTTCCTATAGGGCCAGAACAGTGAGCTTGCTCAGAACAATAGAACTGTGCGTCCAACACACGGGCCATATCTAGTTCAACTCTGCTTAGGAAACTGACAAGAACAGTAGCTTCTCTTCAGTCCAATACACTGTGCAAGCGGGGAACAGACACTAGTGCTATTTGCACTGTGTATTGCAAATGGAGCGCAATAGTGACTCTTCTTACCAGAAAACAACTCTTTCTTGTAGGAGCAGAAACTGCATGTGATTCAACTCCATTTCTGACTGGGAAACAAATACTAGCTCGCCTTACAAGAAACACACTCTGCTTTTGAGAAAAGAGCACTCTTCTATTCAACTGTGTTTCCTATAGGGCCAGAACAGTGAGCTTGCTCAGAACAAAGGAACTGTGCTTCTGACACACGGGCCATATCTAGTTCAACTCTGCTTAGGAAACTGACAAGAACAGTAGCTTCTCTTCAGTCCAATACACTGTACTTGCTGGGAACAGACGCTAGTGCTATTTGCACTGTGTATGGCAAATGGAGCGCAATAGTGACTCTTCTTACCAGAAAACAACTCTTGCTTGTAGGAGCAGAAACTGCATGTGATTCAACTTCATTTCTGACTGGGAAACAAATACTAGCTCGCCTTACAAGAAACATACTCTGCTTTTGAGAAAAGAGCACTCTTCTAATCTACTGTGTTTCCTATAGGGCCAGAACAGTGAGCTTGCTCAGAACAAAAGAACTGTGCTTCCGACACAGGGGCCATATCTAGTTCAACTCTGCTTAGGAAACTGACAAGAACAGTAGCTTCTCTTCAGTCCAATACACTGTACTTGCTGGGCACAGACACGAATGCTATTTGCACTGAGTATCGCAATGGGAGCACAATTGTGACTGTTCTTAGCAGAAAACAACTCTTGCTAGTAGGACCAGAAACTGCATGTGATTCAACTCCGTTTAAGACTGGGAAAAAAACACTAGCTCGCCTTACAAGAAACACACTCTGCTTTTGAGAAAAGAGCACTCTTCTAATCTACTGTGTTTCCTATATGGTCAGATCAGTGAGCTTGCTCAGAACAAAGGAACTGTGCTTCCGAAACACGGGCCATATCTAGATCAACTCTGCTTAGGAAACTAACAAGAACAGTAGCTTCTCTTCAGTCTAATACACTGTACTTGCTGGTAACAGTCGCTAGTGCTATTTGCACTGTGTATGGCAAATGGAGCACAATAGTGAATCTTCTTACCAGAAAACAACTCTTGCTCATAGGACCAGAAACTGCATGTGATTCAACTCCATTTCTGACTGGGAAACAAATACTAGCTCGCCTTACAAGAAACACACTCTGCTTTGGAGAAAAGAGCACTCTTCTAATCTACTGTTTTTCCTATAGGGCCAGAACAGTGAGCTTGCTCAGAACAAAGGAACTGTGCTTCCGACACACGGGCCATATCTAGTTCAACTCTGCTTGAAACTGACAAGAACAGTAGCTTCTCTTCAGTCCAATACACTGTACTTGCTGGGCACAGACGCGAGTGCTATTTGCACTGAGTATGGCAATGGGAGCGCAATTGTGACTGTTCTTAGCAGAAAACAACTCTTGCTAGTAGGACCAGAAACTGCATGTGATTCAACTCCGTTTACGACTGGGAAACAAACACTAGCTCGCCTTACAAGAAACACACTCTGCTTTTGAGTAAAGAGCACTCTTCTACTCTACTGTGATTCCTATAGTGCCAGAACAGTGAGCTTGCTCAGAACAAAGGAACTGTGCTTCTGACACACGGGCCATGTCTAGTTCAACTCTGCTTAGGAAACTGACAAGAGCAGTATCTTCTCTTCAGTCCAATACACTGTACTTGCTGGGAACAGACGCTAGTGCTATTTGCACTGTGTATTGCAAATGGAGCGCAATAGTGACTCTTCTTACCAGAAAACAACTCTTGCTTGTAGGAGCAGAAACTGCATGTGATTCAACTCCATTTCTGACTGGGAAACAAATACTAGGTCGCCTTACAAGAAACATACTCTGCTTTTGAGAAAAGAGCACTCTTCTACTCTACTGTGTTTCCTATAGGGCCAGAACAGTGAGCTTGCTCAGAACAAAAGAACTGTGCTTCCGACACACGGGCCATATCTAGTTCAACTCTGCTTAGGAAACTGACAAGAACAGTATCTTCTCTTCAGTCCAATACACTGTACTTCCTGGGCACAGACACGTGTGCTATTTGCGCTGAGTATGGCAATGGGAGCGCAACTGTGACTGTTCTTAGCAGAAAACAACTCTTGCTAGTAGGACCAGAAACTACATGTGATTCAACTCCGTTTACTACTGGGAAACAAACACTAGATCGCCTTACAACAAACACACTCTGCTTTTGAGAAAAGAGCACTCTTCTACTCTACTGTGATTCCTATAGGGCCAGAAGAGTGAGCTTGCTCAGAACAAAGGAACTGTGCTTTCCACACACGGGCCATATCTAGTTCAAATCTGCTTAGGAAACTGACAAGAACAGTAGCGTCTCTTCAGTCCAATACACTGTACTTGCTGGGAACAGACGCTAGAGCTATTTGCACTGTGTATGGCAAATGGAGTGCAATAGTGACTCTTTTTACCAGAAAACAACTCGTGCTCGGAGGACCAGAAACTGCATGTGATTCAATTCCATTTCTGACTGGGAAACAAATACTAGCTCGCCTTACAAGAAACACACTCTGCTTTTGAGAAAAGAGCACTCTTCTAATCTACTGTGTTTCCTATAGTGCCAGAACAGTGAGCTTGCTCAGAACAAAGGAACTGTGCTTCCGACACACGGGCCATATCTAGTTCAACTCTGCTTAGGAAACTGACAAGAACAGTAGCTTCTCTTCAGTCCAATACACTGTACTTGCTGGGAACAGTCGCTAGTGCTATTTGCACTGGGTATGGCAAATGGAGCGCAATAGTGAATCTTCTTACCAGAAAACAACTCTTGCTCATAGGACCAGAAACTGCATGTGATTCAACTCCATTTCTGACTGGGAAACAAACACTAGCTCGCCTTACAAGAAACACACTCTGCT
The DNA here is from genome assembly GCF_949786415.1 of Peromyscus eremicus. Taxonomy (NCBI): domain Eukaryota; kingdom Metazoa; phylum Chordata; class Mammalia; order Rodentia; family Cricetidae; genus Peromyscus; species Peromyscus eremicus. The sequence continues at coordinate 140,755 of NW_026734692.1, read as the reverse complement.
TTTGAGAAAAGAGCACTCTTCTAATCTACTGTGTTTTCTATAGGGCCAGAACAGTGAGCTTGCTCAGAACAATAGAACTGTGCGTCCAACACATGGGCCAAACCTAGTTCAACTCTGCTTAGGAAACTGACAAGAACAGTAGCTTCTCTTCAGTCCAATACACTGTACTTGCTTGGAACAGACACGAGTGCTATTTGCACTGTGTATGGCAATGGGAGCGCAATCGTGACTGTTCTTAGCAGAAAACAACTCTTGCTAGTAGGACCAGAAACTGCATGTGATTCAACTCCGTTTACGACTGGGAAACAAACACTAGCTCGCCTTACAAGAAACACACTCTGCTTTTGAGTAAAGAGCACTCTTCTACTCTACTGTGATTCCTATAGTGCCAGAACAGTGAGCTTGCTCAGAACAAAGGAACTGTGCTTCCGACACACGGGCCATATCTAGTTCAAATCTGCTTAGGAAACTGACAAGAAAAGTATCTTCTCTTCAGTCCAATACACTGTACATGCTGGGAACAGACGCTAGTGCTATTTGCACTGTGTATGGCAAATGGAGCGCAATAGTGACTCTTCTTACCAGAAAACAACTCTTGCTTGTAGGAGCAGAAACTGCATGTGATTCAACTCCATTTCTGACTGGGAAACAAATACTAGGTCGCCTTACAAGAAACATACTCTGCTTTTGAGAAAAGAGCACTCTTCTACTCTACTGTGTTTCCTACAGGGCCAGAACAGTGAGCTTGCTCAGAACAAAAGAACTGTGCTTCCCACACGGGCCATATCTAGTTCAACTCTGCTTAGGAAACTGACAAGAACAGTATCTTCTCTTCAGTCCAATACACTGTACTTGCTGGGAACAGACGCGAGTGTTATTTGCACTGTGTATGGCAATGGGAGTCAATCGTGACTGTTCTTAGCAGAAAACAACTCTTGCTAGTAGGACCAGAAACTGCATGTGATTCAACTCCGTTTACGACTGGGAAAAAAACACTAGCTCGCCTTACAAGAAACACACTCTGCTTTTGAGAAAAGAGCACTCTTCTACTCTACTGTGATTCCTATAGGGCCAGAACAGTGAGCTTGCTCAGAACAAAGGAACTGTGCTTCCGACACACGGGCCATATCTAGTTCAAATCTGCTTAGGAAACTGACAAGAACAGTAGCGTCTCTTCAGTCCAATACACTGTACTTGCTGGGAACAGACACTAGAGCTATTTGCACTGTTATGGCAAATGGAGTGCAATAGTTACTCTTCTTACCAGAAAACAACTCGTACTCGTAGGACCAGAAACTGCATGTGATTCAACTCCATTTCTGACTGGGAAACAAATACTAGCTCGCCTTACAAGAAACACACTCTGCTTTTGAGAAAAGAGCACTCTTCTAATCTACTGTGTTTCCTATAGGGCCAGAACAGTGAGCTTGCTCAGAACAAAGGAACTGTGCTTCCGACACACGGGCCATATCTAGTTCAACTCTGCATAGGAAACTGACAAGAAGAGTAGCTTCTCTTCAGTCCAATACACTGTACTTGCTGGGAACAGACGCTAGTGCTATTTGCACTGTGTATGGCAAATTGAGCGCAATAGTGGGTCTTCTTCCCAGAAAACAACTCTTGCTTGTAGGAGAAGAAACTGCATGTGATTCAACTCCATTTCTGACTGGGAAAGAAATTCTAGCTCGCCTTACAAGAAACATACTCTGCTTTTGAGAAAAGAGCACTCTTCTAATCTACTGTGTTTCCTATAGGGCCAGAACAGTGAGCTTGCTCAGAAAAAAAGAACTGTGCTTCCTACACACGGGCCATATCTAGTTCAACTCTGCTTAGGAAACTGACAAGAACAGTAGCTTCTCTTCAGTCCAATACACTGTACTTGCTGGGCACAGACACGAATGCTATTTGCACTGAGTATCGCAATGGGAGCACAATTGTGACTGTTCTTAGCAGAAAACAACTCTTGCTAGTAGGACCAGAAACTGCATGTGATTCAACTCCGTTTACGACTGGGAAAAAAACACTAGCTCGCCTTACAAGAAACACACTCTGCTTTTGAGAAAAGAGCACTCTTCTAATCTACTGTGTTTCCTATATGGTCAGATCAGTGAGCTTGCTCAGAACAAAGGAACTGTGCTTCCGACACACGGGCCATATCTAGATCAACTCTGCTTAGGAAACTAACAAGAACAGTAGCTTCTCTTCAGTCTAATACACTGTACTTGCTGGTAACAGTCGCTAGTGCTATTTGCACTGTGTATGGCAAATGGAGCACAATAGTGAATCTTCTTACCAGAAAACAACTCTTGCTCATAGGACCAGAAACTGCATGTGATTCAACTCCATTTCTGACTGGGAAACAAATACTAGCTCGCCTTACAAGAAACACACTCTGCTTTGGAGAAAAGAGCACTCTTCTAATCTACTGTTTTTCCTATAGGGCCAGAACAGTGAGCTTGCTCAGAACAATAGAACTGTGCGTCCAACACACGGGCCATATCTAGTTCAACTCTGCTTGAAACTGACAAGAACAGTAGCTTCTCTTCAGTCCAATACACTGTACTTGCTGGGCACAGACGCGAGTGCTATTTGCACTGAGTATGGCAATGGGAGCGCAATTGTGACTGTTCTTAGCAGAAAACAACTCTTGCTAGTAGGACCAGAAACTGCATGTGATTCAACTCCGTTTACGACTGGGAAACAAACACTAGCTTGCCTTACAAGAAACACACTCTGCTTTTGAGTAAAGAGCACTCTTCTACTCTACTGTGATTCCTATAGTGCCAGAACAGTGAGCTTGCTCAGAACAAAGGAACTGTGCTTCTGACACACGGGCCATGTCTAGTTCAACTCTGCTTAGGAAACTGACAAGAGCAGTATCTTCTCTTCAGTCCAATACACTGTACTTGCTGGGAACAGACGCTAGTGCTATTTGCACTGTGTATGGCAAATGGAGCGCAATAGTGACTCTTCTTACCAGAAAACAACTCTTGCTTGTAGGAGCAGAAACTGCATGTGATTCAACTCCATTTCTGACTGGGAAACAAATACTAGGTCGCCTTACAAGAAACATACTCTGCTTTTGAGAAAAGAGCACTCTTCTACTCTACTGTGTTTCCTATAGGGCCAGAACAGTGAGCTTGCTCAGAACAAAAGAACTGTGCTTCCGACACACGGGCCATATCTAGTTCAACTCTGCTTAGGAAACTGACAAGAACAGTATCTTCTCTTCAGTCCAATACACTGTACTTCCTGGGCACAGACACGTGTGCTATTTGCGCTGAGTATGGCAATGGGAGCGCAACTGTGACTGTTCTTAGCAGAAAACAACTCTTGCTAGTAGGACCAGAAACTACATGTGATTCAACTCCGTTTACTACTGGGAAACAAACACTAGATCGCCTTACAACAAACACACTCTGCTTTTGAGAAAAGAGCACTCTTCTACTCTACTGTGATTCCTATAGGGCCAGAAGAGTGAGCTTGCTCAGAACAAAGGAACTGTGCTTTCCACACACGGGCCATATCTAGTTCAAATCTGCTTAGGAAACTGACAAGAACAGTAGCGTCTCTTCAGTCCAATACACTGTACTTGCTGGGAACAGACGCTAGAGCTATTTGCACTGTGTATGGCAAATGGAGTGCAATAGTGACTCTTTTTACCAGAAAACAACTCGTGCTCGGAGTACCAGAAACTGCATGTGATTCAATTCCATTTCTGACTGGGAAACAAATACTAGCTCGCCTTACAAGAAACACACTCTGCTTTTGAGAAAAGAGCACTCTTCTAATCTACTGTGTTTCCTATAGTGCCAGAACAGTGAGCTTGCTCAGAACAAAGGAACTGTGCTTCCGACACACGGGCCATATCCAGTTCAACTCTGCTTAGGAAACTGACAAGAAGAGTAGCTTCTCTTCAGTCCAATACACTGTACATGCTGGGAACAGACGCTAGTGCTATTTGCACTGTGTATTGCAAATGGAGCGCAATAGTGACTCTTCTTACCAGAAAACAACTCTTGCTTGTAGGAGGAGAAACTGCATGTGATTCAACTCCATTTCTGACTGGGAAACAAATTCTAGCTCGCCTTACAAGAAACATACTCTGCTTTTGAGAAAAGAGCACTCTTCTAATCTACTGTGTTTCCTATAGGGCCAGAACAGTGAGCTTGCTTAGAACAATAGAACTGTGCTTCCGACACACGGGCCATATCTAGTTCAACTCTGCTTAGGAAACTGACAAGAAGAGTAGCTTCTCTTCAGTCCAATACACTGTACATGCTGGGAACAGAAGCTAGTGCTATTTACACTGTGTATTGCAAATGGAGCACAATAGTGACTCTTCTTACCAGAAAACAACTCTTGCTTGTAGGAGCAGAAACTGCATGTGATTCAAACCCCATTTATGACTGGGAAACAAATACTAGCTCGCCTTACAAGAAACATACTCTGCTTTTGAGAAAAGAGCACTCTTCTAATCTACTCTGTTTCCTATAGGGCCAGAACAGTGAGCTTGCTCAGAACAAAAGAACTGTGCTTCCGACACACGGGCCATATCTAGTTCAACTCTGCTTAGGAAACTGACAAGAACAGTATCTTCTCTTCAGTCCAATACACTGTACTTGCTGGTAACAGTCGCTAGTGCTATTTGCACTGTGTATGGCAAATGGAGCACAATAGTGAATCTTCTTACCAGAAAACAACTCTTGCTCATAGGACCAGAATCTGCATGTGATTCAACTCCATTTCTGACTGGGAAACAAATACTAGCTCGCCTTACAAGAAACACACTCTGCTTTTGAGAAAAGAGCACTCTTCTAATCTACTGTTTTTCCTATAGGGCCAGAACAGTGAGCTTGCTCAGAACAATAGAACTGTGCTTCAGACACACGGGCCATATCTAGTTCAACTCTGCTTAGGAAACTGACAAGAACAGTAGCTTCTCTTCAGTCCAATACACTGTACATGCTGGGAACAGACGCAAGTGCTATTTGCACTGTGTATGGAAATGGAGCACAATAGTGACTCTTCTTACCAGAAAACAACTCTTGCTTGTAGGAGCAGAAACTGCATGTGATTCAACTCCATTTCTGACTGGGAAACAAATACTAGCTTGCCTTACAAGAAACATACTCTGCTTTTGAGAAAAGAGCACACTTCTAATCTACTATGTTTTCTATAGGGCCAGAACAGTGAGCTTGCTCAGAACAAAAGAACTGTGCTTCTGACACAAGGGCCATATCTAGTTCAACTCTGCTTAGGAAACTGACAAGAACAGTAGCTTCTCGTCAGTCCAATACACTGTACTTGCTGGGCACAGATGTGAGTGCTATTTGCACTGATTATGGCAATGGGAGCTCAATTGTGACTGTTCTTAGCAGAAAACAACTCTTGCTAGTAGGACCAGAAACTGCATGTGAATCAACTCCGTTTACGACTGGGAAACAAACACTAGATCGTCTTACAACAAACACACTCTGCTTTTGAAAAAAGAGCACTCTTCTACTCTACTGTGATTCCTATAGGGCCAGAAGAGTAAGCTTGCTCAGAACAAAGGAACTGTGCTTCCGACACACGGGCCATATCTAGTTCAAATCTGCTTAGGAAACTGACAAGAACAGTAGCGTCTCTTCAGTCCAATACACTGTACTTGCTGGAAAGAGACGCTAGAGCTATTTGCAGTGTGTATGGCAAATGGAGTGCAATAGTGACTCTTCTTACCAGAAAACAACTCGTACTCGTAGGACTAGAAACTGCATGTGATTCAACTCCATTTCTGACGGGGAAACAAATACTAGCTCGCCTTACAAGAAACACACTCTGCTTTTGAGAAAAGAGCACTCTTCTAATCTACTGTGTTTCCTATAGGGACAGAACAGTGAGCTTGCTCAGAACAAAGGAACTGTGCTTCCGACACACGGGCCATATCTAATTCAACTCTGCATAGGAAACTGACAAGAACAGTAGCTTCTCTTCAGTCCAATACACTGTACTTGCTGGGAACAGACGCTAGTGCTATTTGCACTGTGTATGGCAAATTGAGCGCAATAGTGGGTCTTCTTACCAGAAAACAACTCTTGTTTGTAGGAGAAGAAACTGCATGTGATTCAACTCCATTTCTGACTGGGAAACAAATACTAGCTCGCCTTACAACAAACACACTCTGCTTTTGAGAAAAGAGCACTCTTCTACTCTACTGTGATTCATATTGGGCCAGAACAGTGAGCTTGCTCAGAACAAAGGAACTGTGCTTCCGACACACGGGCCATATCTAGTTCAACTCTGCTTAGGAAACTGACAAGAACAGTAGCTTCTCTTCAGTCCAATACACTGTACTTGCTGGGAACAGTCGCTAGTGCTATTTGCACTGTGTATGGCAAATGGAGCGCAATAGTGACTCTTCTTACCAGAAAACAACTCTTGCTCATAGGACCAGAAACTGCATGTGATTCAACTCCATTTCTGACTGGGAAACAAACACTAGCTCGCCTTACAAGAAACACACTCTGCTTTTGAGAAAAGAGCACTCTTCTAATCTACTGTGTTTCCTATAGGGCCAGAACAGTGAGCTTGCTCAGAACAATAGAACTGTGCGTCCAACACACGGGCCATATCTAGTTCAACTCTGCTTGAAACTGACAAGAACAGTAGCTTCTCTTCAGTCCAATACACTGTACTTGCTGGGCACAGACGCGAGTGCTATTTGCACTGAGTATGGCAATGGGAGCACAATTGTGACTGTTCTTAGCAGAAAACAACTCTTGCTAGTAGGACCAGAAACTGCATGTGATTCAACTCCGTTTACGACTGGGAAACAAACACTAGCTCGCCTTACAAGAAACACACTCTGCTTTTGAGTAAAGAGCACTCTTCTACTCTACTGTGATTCCTATAGTGCCAGAACAGTGAGCTTGCTCAGAACAAAGGAACTGTGCTTCTGACACACGGGCCATGTCTAGTTCAACTCTGCTTAGGAAACTGACAAGAGCAGTATCTTCTCTTCAGTCCAATACACTGTACTTGCTGGGAACAGACGCTAGTGCTATTTGCACTGTGTATTGCAAATGGAGCGCAATAGTGACTCTTCTTACCAGAAAACAACTCTTGCTTGTAGGAGCAGAAACTGCATGTGATTCAACTCCATTTCTGACTGGGAAACAAATACTAGGTCGCCTTACAAGAAACATACTCTGCTTTTGAGAAAAGAGCACTCTTCTACTCTACTGTGTTTCCTATAGGGCCAGAACAGTGAGCTTGCTCAGAACAAAAGAACTGTGCTTCCGACACACGGGCCATATCTAGTTCAACTCTGCTTAGGAAACTGACAAGAACAGTATCTTCTCTTCAGTCCAATACACTGTACTTCCTGGGCACAGACACGTGTGCTATTTGCGCTGAGTATGGCAATGGGAGCGCAACTGTGACTGTTCTTAGCAGAAAACAACTCTTGCTAGTAGGACCAGAAACTACATGTGATTCAACTCCGTTTACTACTGGGAAACAAACACTAGATCGCCTTACAACAAACACACTCTGCTTTTGAGAAAAGAGCACTCTTCTACTCTACTGTGATTCCTATAGGGCCAGAAGAGTGAGCTTGCTCAGAACAAAGGAACTGTGCTTTCCACACACGGGCCATATCTAGTTCAAATCTGCTTAGGAAACTGACAAGAACAGTAGCGTCTCTTCAGTCCAATACACTGTACTTGCTGGGAACAGACGCTAGAGCTATTTGCACTGTGTATGGCAAATGGAGTGCAATAGTGACTCTTTTTACCAGAAAACAACTCGTGCTCGGAGGACCAGAAACTGCATGTGATTCAATTCCATTTCTGACTGGGAAACAAATACTAGCTCGCCTTACAAGAAACACACTCTGCTTTTGAGAAAAGAGCACTCTTCTAATCTACTGTGTTTCCTATAGTGCCAGAACAGTGAGCTTGCTCAGAACAAAGGAACTGTGCTTCCGACACACGGGCCATATCTAGTTCAACTCTGCTTAGGAAACTGACAAGAACAGTAGCTTCTCTTCAGTCCAATACACTGTACTTGCTGGGAACAGTCGCTAGTGCTATTTGCACTGGGTATGGCAAATGGAGCGCAATAGTGAATCTTCTTACCAGAAAACAACTCTTGCTCATAGGACCAGAAACTGCATGTGATTCAACTCCATTTCTGACTGGGAAACAAACACTAGCTCGCCTTACAAGAAACACACTCTGCTTTTGAGAAAAGAGCACTCTTCTAATCTACTGTGTTTTCTATAGGGCCAGAACAGTGAGCTTGCTCAGAACAATAGAACTGTGCGTCCAACACATGGGCCAAACCTAGTTCAACTCTGCTTAGGAAACTGACAAGAACAGTAGCTTCTCTTCAGTCCAATACACTGTACTTGCTTGGAACAGACACGAGTGCTATTTGCACTGTGTATGGCAATGGGAGCGCAATCGTGACTGTTCTTAGCAGAAAACAACTCTTGCTAGTAGGACCAGAAACTGCATGTGATTCAACTCCGTTTACGACTGGGAAACAAACACTAGCTCGCCTTACAAGAAACACACTCTGCTTTTGAGTAAAGAGCACTCTTCTACTCTACTGTGATTCCTATAGTGCCAGAACAGTGAGCTTGGTCAGAACAAAGGAACTGTGCTTCCGACACACGGGCCATATCTAGTTCAAATCTGCTTAGGAAACTGACAAGAAAAGTATCTTCTCTTCAGTCCAATACACTGTACATGCTGGGAACAGACGCTAGTGCTATTTGCACTGTGTATGGCAAATAGAGCGCAATAGTGACTCTTCTTACCAGAAAACAACTCTTGCTTGTAGGAGCAGAAACTGCATGTGATTCAACTCCATTTCTGACTGGGAAACAAATACTAGGTCGCCTTACAAGAAACATACTCTGCTTTTGAGAAAAGAGCACTCTTCTACTCTACTGTGTTTCCTACAGGGCCAGAACAGTGAGCTTGCTCAGAACAAAAGAACTGTGCTTCCCACACGGGCCATATCTAGTTCAACTCTGCTTAGGAAACTGACAAGAACAGTATCTTCTCTTCAGTCCAATACACTGTACTTGCTGGGAACAGACGCGAGTGTTATTTGCACTGTGTATGGCAATGGGAGTCAATCGTGACTGTTCTTAGCAGAAAACAACTCTTGCTAGTAGGACCAGAAACTGCATGTGATTCAACTCCGTTTACGACTGGGAAAAAAACACTAGCTCGCCTTACAAGAAACACACTCTGCTTTTGAGAAAAGAGCACTCTTCTACTCTACTGTGATTCCTATAGGGCCAGAACAGTGAGCTTGCTCAGAACAAAGGAACTGTGCTTCCGACACACGGGCCATATCTAGTTCAAATCTGCTTAGGAAACTGACAAGAACAGTAGCGTCTCTTCAGTCCAATACACTGTACTTGCTGGGAACAGACACTAGAGCTATTTGCACTGTTATGGCAAATGGAGTGCAATAGTTACTCTTCTTACCAGAAAACAACTCGTACTCGTAGGACCAGAAACTGCATGTGATTCAACTCCATTTCTGACTGGGAAACAAATACTAGCTCGCCTTACAAGAAACACACTCTGCTTTTGAGAAAAGAGCACTCTTCTAATCTACTGTGTTTCCTATAGGGCCAGAACAGTGAGCTTGCTCAGAACAAAGGAACTGTGCTTCCGACACACGGGCCATATCTAGTTCAACTCTGCATAGGAAACTGACAAGAAGAGTAGCTTCTCTTCAGTCCAATACACTGTACTTGCTGGGAACAGACGCTAGTGCTATTTGCACTGTGTATGGCAAATTGAGCGCAATAGTGGGTCTTCTTCCCAGAAAACAACTCTTGCTTGTAGGAGAAGAAACTGCATGTGATTCAACTCCATTTCTGACTGGGAAAGAAATTCTAGCTCGCCTTACAAGAAACATACTCTGCTTTTGAGAAAAGAGCACTCTTCTAATCTACTGTGTTTCCTATAGGGCCAGAACAGTGAGCTTGCTCAGAAAAAAAGAACTGTGCTTCCTACACACGGGCCATATCTAGTTCAACTCTGCTTAGGAAACTGACAAGAACAGTAGCTTCTCTTCAGTCCAATACACTGTACTTGCTGGGCACAGACACGAATGCTATTTGCACTGAGTATCGCAATGGGAGCACAATTGTGACTGTTCTTAGCAGAAAACAACTCTTGCTAGTAGGACCAGAAACTGCATGTGATTCAACTCCGTTTACGACTGGGAAAAAAACACTAGCTCGCCTTACAAGAAACACACTCTGCTTTTGAGAAAAGAGCACTCTTCTAATCTACTGTGTTTCCTATATGGTCAGATCAGTGAGCTTGCTCAGAACAAAGGAACTGTGCTTCCGACACACGGGCCATATCTAGATCAACTCTGCTTAGGAAACTAACAAGAACAGTAGCTTCTCTTCAGTCTAATACACTGTACTTGCTGGTAACAGTCGCTAGTGCTATTTGCACTGTGTATGGCAAATGGAGCACAATAGTGAATCTTCTTACCAGAAAACAACTCTTGCTCATAGGACCAGAAACTGCATGTGATTCAACTCCATTTCTGACTGGGAAACAAATACTAGCTCGCCTTACAAGAAACACACTCTGCTTTGGAGAAAAGAGCACTCTTCTAATCTACTGTTTTTCCTATAGGGCCAGAACAGTGAGCTTGCTCAGAACAATAGAACTGTGCGTCCAACACACGGGCCATATCTAGTTCAACTCTGCTTGAAACTGACAAGAACAGTAGCTTCTCTTCAGTCCAATACACTGTACTTGCTGGGCACAGACGCGAGTGCTATTTGCACTGAGTATGGCAATGGGAGCGCAATTGTGACTGTTCTTAGCAGAAAACAACTCTTGCTAGTAGGACCAGAAACTGCATGTGATTCAACTCCGTTTACGACTGGGAAACAAACACTAGCTCGCCTTACAAGAAACACACTCTGCTTTTGAGTAAAGAGCACTCTTCTACTCTACTGTGATTCCTATAGTGCCAGAACAGTGAGCTTGCTCAGAACAAAGGAACTGTGCTTCTGACACACGGGCCATGTCTAGTTCAACTCTGCTTAGGAAACTGACAAGAGCAGTATCTTCTCTTCAGTCCAATACACTGTACTTGCTGGGAACAGACGCTAGTGCTATTTGCACTGTGTATGGCAAATGGAGCGCAATAGTGACTCTTCTTACCAGAAAACAACTCTTGCTTGTAGGAGCAGAAACTGCATGTGATTCAACTCCATTTCTGACTGGGAAACAAATACTAGGTCGCCTTACAAGAAACATACTCTGCTTTTGAGAAAAGAGCACTCTTCTACTCTACTGTGTTTCCTATAGGGCCAGAACAGTGAGCTTGCTCAGAACAAAAGAACTGTGCTTCCGACACACGGGCCATATCTAGTTCAACTCTGCTTAGGAAACTGACAAGAACAGTATCTTCTCTTCAGTCCAATACACTGTACTTCCTGGGCACAGACACGTGTGCTATTTGCGCTGAGTATGGCAATGGGAGCGCAACTGTGACTGTTCTTAGCAGAAAACAACTCTTGCTAGTAGGACCAGAAACTACATGTGATTCAACTCCGTTTACTACTGGGAAACAAACACTAGATCGCCTTACAACAAACACACTCTGCTTTTGAGAAAAGAGCACTCTTCTACTCTACTGTGATTCCTATAGGGCCAGAAGAGTGAGCTTGCTCAGAACAAAGGAACTGTGCTTTCCACACACGGGCCATATCTAGTTCAAATCTGCTTAGGAAACTGACAAGAACAGTAGCGTCTCTTCAGTCCAATACACTGTACTTGCTGGGAACAGACGCTAGAGCTATTTGCACTGTGTATGGCAAATGGAGTGCAATAGTGACTCTTTTTACCAGAAAACAACTCGTGCTCGGAGGACCAGAAACTGCATGTGATTCAATTCCATTTCTGACTGGGAAACAAATACTAGCTCGCCTTACAAGAAACACACTCTGCTTTTGAGAAAAGAGCACTCTTCTAATCTACTGTGTTTCCTATAGTGCCAGAACAGTGAGCTTGCTCAGAACAAAGGAACTGTGCTTCCGACACACGGGCCATATCTAGTTCAACTCTGCTTAGGAAACTGACAAGAAGAGTATCTTCTCTTCAGTCCAATACACTGTACATGCTGGGAACAGACGCTAGTGCTATTTGCACTGTGTATTGCAAATGGAGCGCAATAGTGACTCTTCTTACCAGAAAACAACTCTTGCTTGTAGGAGGAGAAACTGCATGTGATTCAACTCCATTTCTGACTGGGAAACAAATTCTAGCTCGCCTTACAAGAAACATACTCTGCTTTTGAGAAAAGAGCACTCTTCTAATCTACTGTGTTTCCTATAGGGCCAGAACAGTGAGCTTGCTTAGAACAATAGAACTGTGCTTCCGACACACGGGCCATATCTAGTTCAACTCTGCTTAGGAAACTGACAAGAAGAGTAGCTTCTCTTCAGTCCAATACACTGTACATGCTGGGAACAGAAGCTAGTGCTATTTACACTGTGTATTGCAAATGGAGCACAATAGTGACTCTTCTTACCAGAAAACAACTCTTGCTTGTAGGAGCAGAAACTGCATGTGATTCAAACCCCATTTATGACTGGGAAACAAATACTAGCTCGCCTTACAAGAAACATACTCTGCTTTTGAGAAAAGAGCACTCTTCTAATCTACTCTGTTTCCTATAGGGCCAGAACAGTGAGCTTGCTCAGAACAAAAGAACTGTGCTTCCGACACACGGGCCATATCTAGTTCAACTCTGCTTAGGAAACTGACAAGAACAGTATCTTCTCTTCAGTCCAATACACTGTACTTGCTGGTAACAGTCGCTAGTGCTATTTGCACTGTGTATGGCAAATGGAGCACAATAGTGAATCTTCCTACCAGAAAACAACTCTTGCTCATAGGACCAGAATCTGCATGTGATTCAACTCCATTTCTGACTGGGAAACAAATACTAGCTCGCCTTACAAGAAACACACTCTGCTTTTGAGAAAAGAGCACTCTTCTAATCTACTGTTTTTCCTATAGGGCCAGAACAGTGAGCTTGCTCAGAACAATAGAACTGTGCTTCAGACACACGGGCCATATCTAGTTCAACTCTGCTTAGGAAACTGACAAGAACAGTAGCTTCTCTTCAGTCCAATACACTGTACATGCTGGGAACAGACGCAAGTGCTATTTGCACTGTGTATGGCAATTGGAGCACAATAGTGACTCTTCTTACCAGAAAACAACTCTTGCTTGTAGGAGCAGAAACTGCATGTGATTCAACTCCATTTCTGACTGGGAAACAAATACTAGCTTGCCTTACAAGAAACATACTCTGCTTTTGAGAAAAGAGCACTCTTCTAATCTACTATGTTTTCTATAGGGCCAGAACAGTGAGCTTGCTCAGAACAAAAGAACTGTGCTTCCGACACAAGGGCCATATCTAGTTCAACTCTGCTTAGGAAACTGACAAGAACAGTAGCTTCTCGTCAGTCCAATACACTGTACTTGCTGGGCACAGATGTGAGTGCTATTTGCACTGATTATGGCAATGGGAGCTCAATTGTGACTGTTCTTAGCAGAAAACAACTCTTGCTAGTAGGACCAGAAACTGCATGTGAATCAACTCCGTTTACGACTGGGAAACAAACACTAGATCGTCTTACAACAAACACACTCTGCTTTTGAGAAAAGAGCACTCTTCTACTCTACTGTGATTCCTATAGGGCCAGAAGAGTGAGCTTGCTCAGAACAAAGGAACTGTGCTTCCGACACACGGGCCATATCTAGTTCAAATCTGCTTAGGAAACTGACAAGAACAGTAGCGTCTCTTCAGTCCAATACACTGTACTTGCTGGAAAGAGACGCTAGAGCTATTTGCAGTGTGTATGGCAAATGGAGTGCAATAGTGACTCTTCTTACCAGAAAACAACTCGTACTCGTAGGACTAGAAACTGCATGTGATTCAACTCCATTTCTGACGGGGAAACAAATACTAGCTCGCCTTACAAGAAACACACTCTGCTTTTGAGAAAAGAGCACTCTTCTAATCTACTGTGTTTCCTATAGGGACAGAACAGTGAGCTTGCTCAGAACAAAGGAACTGTGCTTCCGACACACGGGCCATATCTAATTCAACTCTGCATAGGAAACTGACAAGAACAGTAGCTTCTCTTCAGTCCAATACACTGTACTTGCTGGGAACAGACGCTAGTGCTATTTGCACTGTGTATGGCAAATTGAGCGCAATAGTGGGTCTTCTTACCAGAAAACAACTCTTGTTTGTAGGAGAAGAAACTGCATGTGATTCAACTCCATTTCTGACTGGGAAACAAATACTAGCTCGCCTTACAACAAACACACTCTGCTTTTGAGAAAAGAGCACTCTTCTACTCTACTGTGATTCATATTGGGCCAGAACAGTGAGCTTGCTCAGAACAAAGGAACTGTGCTTCCGACACACGGGCCATATCTAGTTCAACTCTGCTTAGGAAACTGACAAGAACAGTAGCTTCTCTTCAGTCCAATACACTGTACTTGCTGGGAACAGTCGCTAGTGCTATTTGCACTGTGTATGGCAAATGGAGCGCAATAGTGACTCTTCTTACCAGAAAACAACTCTTGCTCATAGGACCAGAAACTGCATGTGATTCAACTCCATTTCTGACTGGGAAACAAACACTAGCTCGCCTTACAAGAAACACACTCTGCTTTTGAGAAAAGAGCACTCTTCTAATCTACTGTGTTTCCTATAGGGCCAGAACAGTGAGCTTGCTCAGAACAATAGAACTGTGCGTCCAACACACGGGCCATATCTAGTTCAACTCTGCTTAGGAAACTGACAAGAACAGTAGCTTCTCTTCAGTCCAATACACTGTGCAAGCTGGGAACAGACACTAGTGCTATTTGCACTGTGTATTGCAAATGGAGCGCAATAGTGACTCTTCTTACCAGAAAACAACTCTTTCTTGTAGGAGCAGAAACTGCATGTGATTCAACTCCATTTCTGACTGGGAAACAAATACTAGCTCGCCTTACAAGAAACACACTCTGCTTTTGAGAAAAGAGCACTCTTCTATTCAACTGTGTTTCCTATAGGGCCAGAACAGTGAGCTTGCTCAGAACAAAGGAACTGTGCTTCTGACACACGGGCCATATCTAGTTCAACTCTGCTTAGGAAACTGACAAGAACAGTAGCTTCTCTTCAGTCCAATACACTGTACTTGCTGGGAACAGACGCTAGTGCTATTTGCACTGTGTATGGCAAATGGAGCGCAATAGTGACTCTTCTTACCAGAAAACAACTCTTGCTTGTAGGAGCAGAAACTGCATGTGATTCAACTTCATTTCTGACTGGGAAACAAATACTAGCTCGCCTTACAAGAAACATACTCTGCTTTTGAGAAAAGAGCACTCTTCTAATCTACTGTGTTTCCTATAGGGCCAGAACAGTGAGCTTGCTCAGAACAAAAGAACTGTGCTTCCGACACAGGGGCCATATCTAGTTCAACTCTGCTTAGGAAACTGACAAGAACAGTAGCTTCTCTTCAGTCCAATACACTGTACTTGCTGGGCACAGACACGAATGCTATTTGCACTGAGTATCGCAATGGGAGCACAATTGTGACTGTTCTTAGCAGAAAACAACTCTTGCTAGTAGGACCAGAAACTGCATGTGATTCAACTCCGTTTAAGACTGGGAAAAAAACACTAGCTCGCCTTACAAGAAACACACTCTGCTTTTGAGAAAAGAGCACTCTTCTAATCTACTGTGTTTCCTATATGGTCAGATCAGTGAGCTTGCTCAGAACAAAGGAACTGTGCTTCCGAAACACGGGCCATATCTAGATCAACTCTGCTTAGGAAACTAACAAGAACAGTAGCTTCTCTTCAGTCTAATACACTGTACTTGCTGGTAACAGTCGCTAGTGCTATTTGCACTGTGTATGGCAAATGGAGCACAATAGTGAATCTTCTTACCAGAAAACAACTCTTGCTCATAGGACCAGAAACTGCATGTGATTCAACTCCATTTCTGACTGGGAAACAAATACTAGCTCGCCTTACAAGAAACACACTCTGCTTTGGAGAAAAGAGCACTCTTCTAATCTACTGTTTTTCCTATAGGGCCAGAACAGTGAGCTTGCTCAGAACAAAGGAACTGTGCTTCCGACACACGGGCCATATCTAGTTCAACTCTGCTTGAAACTGACAAGAACAGTAGCTTCTCTTCAGTCCAATACACTGTACTTGCTGGGCACAGACGCGAGTGCTATTTGCACTGAGTATGGCAATGGGAGCGCAATTGTGACTGTTCTTAGCAGAAAACAACTCTTGCTAGTAGGACCAGAAACTGCATGTGATTCAACTCCGTTTACGACTGGGAAACAAACACTAGCTCGCCTTACAAGAAACACACTCTGCTTTTGAGTAAAGAGCACTCTTCTACTCTACTGTGATTCCTATAGTGCCAGAACAGTGAGCTTGCTCAGAACAAAGGAACTGTGCTTCTGACACACGGGCCATGTCTAGTTCAACTCTGCTTAGGAAACTGACAAGAGCAGTATCTTCTCTTCAGTCCAATACACTGTACTTGCTGGGAACAGACGCTAGTGCTATTTGCACTGTGTATTGCAAATGGAGCGCAATAGTGACTCTTCTTACCAGAAAACAACTCTTGCTTGTAGGAGCAGAAACTGCATGTGATTCAACTCCATTTCTGACTGGGAAACAAATACTAGGTCGCCTTACAAGAAACATACTCTGCTTTTGAGAAAAGAGCACTCTTCTACTCTACTGTGTTTCCTATAGGGCCAGAACAGTGAGCTTGCTCAGAACAAAAGAACTGTGCTTCCGACACACGGGCCATATCTAGTTCAACTCTGCTTAGGAAACTGACAAGAACAGTATCTTCTCTTCAGTCCAATACACTGTACTTCCTGGGCACAGACACGTGTGCTATTTGCGCTGAGTATGGCAATGGGAGCGCAACTGTGACTGTTCTTAGCAGAAAACAACTCTTGCTAGTAGGACCAGAAACTACATGTGATTCAACTCCGTTTACTACTGGGAAACAAACACTAGATCGCCTTACAACAAACACACTCTGCTTTTGAGAAAAGAGCACTCTTCTACTCTACTGTGATTCCTATAGGGCCAGAAGAGTGAGCTTGCTCAGAACAAAGGAACTGTGCTTTCCACACACGGGCCATATCTAGTTCAAATCTGCTTAGGAAACTGACAAGAACAGTAGCGTCTCTTCAGTCCAATACACTGTACTTGCTGGGAACAGACGCTAGAGCTATTTGCACTGTGTATGGCAAATGGAGTGCAATAGTGACTCTTTTTACCAGAAAACAACTCGTGCTCGGAGGACCAGAAACTGCATGTGATTCAATTCCATTTCTGACTGGGAAACAAATACTAGCTCGCCTTACAAGAAACACACTCTGCTTTTGAGAAAAGAGCACTCTTCTAATCTACTGTGTTTCCTATAGTGCCAGAACAGTGAGCTTGCTCAGAACAAAGGAACTGTGCTTCCGACACACGGGCCATATCTAGTTCAACTCTGCTTAGGAAACTGACAAGAAGAGTAGCTTCTCTTCAGTCCAATACACTGTACATGCTGGGAACAGACGCTAGTGCTATTTGCACTGTGTATGGCAAATGGAGCACAATAGTGAATCTTCTTACCAGAAAACAACTCTTGCTCATAGGACCAGAATCTGCATGTGATTCAACTCCATTTCTGACTGGGAAACAAATACTAGCTCGCCTTACAAGAAACACACTCTGCTTTTGAGAAAAGAGCACTCTTCTAATCTACTGTTTTTCCTATAGGGCCAGAACAGTGAGCTTGCTCAGAACAATAGAACTGTGCTTCAGACACACGGGCCATATCTAGTTCAACTCTGCTTAGGAAACTGACAAGAACAGTAGCTTCTCTTCAGTCCAATACACTGTACATGCTGGGAACAGACGCAAGTGCTATTTGCACTGTGTATGGCAAATGGAGCACAATAGTGACTCTTCTTACCAGAAAACAACTCTTGCTTGTAGGAGCAGAAACTGCATGTGATTCAACTCCATTTCTGACTGGGAAACAAATACTAGCTTGCCTTACAAGAAACATACTCTGCTTTTGAGAAAAGAGCACACTTCTAATCTACTATGTTTTCTATAGGGCCAGAACAGTGAGCTTGCTCAGAACAAAAGAACTGTGCTTCCGACACAAGGGCCATATCTAGTTCAACTCTGCTTAGGAAACTGACAAGAACAGTAGCTTCTCGTCAGTCCAATACACTGTACTTGCTGGGCACAGATGTGAGTGCTATTTGCACTGATTATGGCAATGGGAGCTCAATTGTGACTGTTCTTAGCAGAAAACAACTCTTGCTAGTAGGACCAGAAACTGCATGTGAATCAACTCCGTTTACGACTGGGAAACAAACACTAGATCGTCTTACAACAAACACACTCTGCTTTTGAGAAAAGAGCACTCTTCTACTCTACTGTGATTCCTATAGGGCCAGAAGAGTGAGCTTGCTCAGAACAAAGGAACTGTGCTTCCGACACACGGGCCATATCTAGTTCAAATCTGCTTAGGAAACTGACAAGAACAGTAGCGTCTCTTCAGTCCAATACACTGTACTTGCTGGAAAGAGACTCTAGAGCTATTTGCAGTGTGTATGGCAAATGGAGTGCAATAGTGAATCTTCTTACCAGAAAACAACTCGTACTCGTAGGACCAGAAACTGCATGTGATTCAACTCCATTTCTGACTGGGAAACAAATACTAGCTCGCCTTACAAGAAACACACTCTGCTTTTGAGAAAAGAGCACTCTTCTAATCTACTGTGTTTCCTATAGGGCCAGAACAGTGAGCTTGCTCAGAACAAAGGAACTGTGCTTCCGACACACGGGCCATATCTAATTCAACTCTGCATAGGAAACTGACAAGAACAGTAGCTTCTCTTCAGTCCAATACACTGTACTTGCTGGGAACAGACGCTAGTGCTATTTGCACTGTGTATGGCAAATTGAGCGCAATAGTGGGTCTTCTTACCAGAAAACAACTCTTGTTTGTAGGAGAAGAAACTGCATGTGATTCAACTCCATTTCTGACTGGGAAACAAATACTAGCTCGCCTTACAACAAACACACTCTGCTTTTGAGAAAAGAGCACTCTTCTACTCTACTGTGATTCATATTGGGCCAGAACAGTGAGCTTGCTCAGAACAAAGGAACTGTGCTTCCGACACACGGGCCATATCTAGTTCAACTCTGCTTAGGAAACTGACAAGAACAGTAGCTTCTCTTCAGTCCAATACACTGTACTTGCTGGGAACAGTCGCTAGTGCTATTTGCACTGTGTATGGCAAATGGAGCGCAATAGTGACTCTTCTTACCAGAAAACAACTCTTGCTCATAGGACCAGAAACTGCATGTGATTCAACTCCATTTCTGACTGGGAAACAAACACTAGCTCGCCTTACAAGAAACACACTCTGCTTTTGAGAAAAGAGCACTCTTCTAATCTACTGTGTTTCCTATAGGGCCAGAACAGTGAGCTTGCTCAGAACAATAGAACTGTGCGTCCAACACACGGGCCATATCTAGTTCAACTCTGCTTAGGAAACTGACAAGAACAGTAGCTTCTCTTCAGTCCAATACACTGTACTTGCTGGTAAAAGTCGCTAGTGCTATTTGCACTGTGTAGGGCAAATGGAGCGCAATAGTGAATCTTCTTACCAGAAAAAAACTCTTGCTTATAGGACCAGAAACTGCATGTGATTCAACTCCATTTCTGACTGGGAAACAAATACTAGCTCGCCTTACAAGAAACACACTCTGCTTTTGAGAAAAGAGCACTCTTCTAATCTACTGTTTTTCCTATAGGGCCAGAACAGTGAGCTTGCTTAGAACAATAGAACTGTGCTTCTGACACACGGGCCATATCTAGTTCAACTCTGCTTAGGAAACTGACAAGAACAGTAGCTTCTCTTCAGTCCAATACACTGTACTTGCTGGGCACAGACGCGAGTGCTATCTGCACTGTGTATGGCAATGGGAGCGCAATCGTGACTCTTCTTAGCAGAAAACAACTCTTGCTAGTAGGACCAGAAACTGCATGTGATTCAACTCCGTTTACGACTGGGAAACAAACAGTACGTCGCCTTACAAGAAACACACTCTGCTTTTGAGAAAAGAGCACTCTTCTACTCTACTGTGATTCCTATATGGCCAGAAGAGTGAGCTTGCTCAGAACAAAGGAACTGTGCTTCCGACACACGGGCCATATCTAGTTCAACTCTGCTTAGGAAACTGACAAGAACAGTAGCTTCTCTTCAGTCCAATACACTGTACTTGCTGGGAACAGACGCTAGTGCTATTTGCACTGTGTATGGCAAATGGATCTCAATAGTGACTCTTCTTACCAGAAAACAACTCTTGCTTGTAGGAGCAGAACCTGCATGTGATTCAACTCCTTTTCTGACTGGGAAACAAATACTAGCTCTCCTTTCAAGAAACATACTCTGCTATAGAGAAAAGAGCACTCTTCTACTCTACTGTGTTTCCTTAGGGCCAGAACAGTGAGCTTGCTCAGAACAAAAGAACTGTGCTTCCGACACAGGGGCCATATCTAGTACAACTCTGCTTAGGAAACTGACAAGAACAGTAGCTTCTCTTCAGTCCATTAAACTGTACTTGCTGGGAACAGACACGAGTGCTATTTGCACTGTGTATGGCAAAGGGAGAGCAATCGTGACTGTTCTTAGCAGAAAACAACTCTTGCTAGTAGGACCAGAAACTGCATGTGATTCAACTCCATTTACGACTGGGAAACAAACACTAGCTCGTCTTACAAGAAACACACTCCTCTTTAGAGTAAAGAGCACTCTTCTACTCTACTGTGATTCCTATAGTGCCAGAACAGTGAGCTTGCTCAGAACAAAGGAACTGTGCTTCTGACACACGGGCCATGTCTAGTTCAACACTGCTTAGGAAACTGACAAGAGCAGTATCTTCTCTTCAGTCCAATACACTGTACTTGCTGGGAACAGATGCTAGAGCTATTTGCACTGTGTATGGCAAATGGAGTGCAATAGTGACTCTTTTTTACCAGAAAACAACTCGTGCTCAGAGGACCAGAAACTGCATGTGATTCAATTCCATTTCTGACTGGGAAACAAATACTAGCTCGCCTTACAAGAAACACAC
The DNA here is from genome assembly GCF_949786415.1 of Peromyscus eremicus. Classification (NCBI taxonomy): domain Eukaryota; kingdom Metazoa; phylum Chordata; class Mammalia; order Rodentia; family Cricetidae; genus Peromyscus; species Peromyscus eremicus. The sequence goes on along the minus strand of NW_026734692.1, from coordinate 119,510 downwards.
TCTGCTTTTGAGAAAAGAGCACTCTTCTAATCTACTGTGTTTCCTATAGTGCCAGAACAGTGAGCTTGCTCAGAACAAAGGAACTGTGCTTCCGACACACGGGCCATATCTAGTTCAACTCTGCTTAGGAAACTGACAAGAACAGTAGCTTCTCTTCAGTCCAATACACTGTACTTGCTGGGAACAGTCGCTAGTGCTATTTGCACTGGGTATGGCAAATGGAGCGCAATAGTGAATCTTCTTACCAGAAAACAACTCTTGCTCATAGGACCAGAAACTGCATGTGATTCAACTCCATTTCTGACTGGGAAACAAACACTAGCTCGCCTTACAAGAAACACACTCTGCTTTTGAGAAAAGAGCACTCTTCTAATCTACTGTGTTTTCTATAGGGCCAGAACAGTGAGCTTGCTCAGAACAATAGAACTGTGCGTCCAACACATGGGCCAAACCTAGTTCAACTCTGCTTAGGAAACTGACAAGAACAGTAGCTTCTCTTCAGTCCAATACACTGTACTTGCTTGGAACAGACACGAGTGCTATTTGCACTGTGTATGGCAATGGGAGCGCAATCGTGACTGTTCTTAGCAGAAAACAACTCTTGCTAGTAGGACCAGAAACTGCATGTGATTCAACTCCGTTTACGACTGGGAAACAAACACTAGCTCGCCTTACAAGAAACACACTCTGCTTTTGAGTAAAGAGCACTCTTCTACTCTACTGTGATTCCTATAGTGCCAGAACAGTGAGCTTGGTCAGAACAAAGGAACTGTGCTTCCGACACACGGGCCATATCTAGTTCAAATCTGCTTAGGAAACTGACAAGAAAAGTATCTTCTCTTCAGTCCAATACACTGTACATGCTGGGAACAGACGCTAGTGCTATTTGCACTGTGTATGGCAAATGGAGCGCAATAGTGACTCTTCTTACCAGAAAACAACTCTTGCTTGTAGGAGCAGAAACTGCATGTGATTCAACTCCATTTCTGACTGGGAAACAAATACTAGGTCGCCTTACAAGAAACATACTCTGCTTTTGAGAAAAGAGCACTCTTCTACTCTACTGTGTTTCCTATAGGGCCAGAACAGTGAGCTTGCTCAGAACAAAAGAACTGTGCTTCCCACACGGGCCATATCTAGTTCAACTCTGCTTAGGAAACTGACAAGAACAGTATCTTCTCTTCAGTCCAATACACTGTACTTGCTGGGAACAGACGCGAGTGTTATTTGCACTGTGTATGGCAATGGGAGTCAATCGTGACTGTTCTTAGCAGAAAACAACTCTTGCTAGTAGGACCAGAAACTGCATGTGATTCAACTCCGTTTACGACTGGGAAAAAAACACTAGCTCGCCTTACAAGAAACACACTCTGCTTTTGAGAAAAGAGCACTCTTCTACTCTACTGTGATTCCTATAGGGCCAGAACAGTGAGCTTGCTCAGAACAAAGGAACTGTGCTTCCGACACACGGGCCATATCTAGTTCAAATCTGCTTAGGAAACTGACAAGAACAGTAGCTTCTCTTCAGTCCAATACACTGTACTTGCTGGTAACAGTCGCTAGTGCTATTTGCACTGTGTATGGCAAATGGAGCACAATAGTGAATCTTCTTACCAGAAAACAACTCTTGCTCATAGGACCAGAATCTGCATGTGATTCAACTCCATTTCTGACTGGGAAACAAATACTAGTTCGCCTTACAAGAAACACACTCTGCTTTTGAGAAAAGAGCACTCTTCTAATCTACTGTGTTTCCTATAGGGCCAGAACAGTGAGCTTGCTCAGAACAATAGAACTGTGCGTCCAACCCACGGGCCATATCTAGTTCAACTCTGCTTAGGAAACTGACAAGAACAGTAGCTTCTCTTCAGTCCAATACACTGTACTTGCTGGGAACAGACGCTAGTGCTATTTGCACTGTGTATGGCAAACGGATCTCAATAGTGACTCTTCTTACCAGAAAACAACTCTTGCTTGTAGGAGCAGAACCTGCATGTGATTCAACTCCATTTCTGACTGGGAAACAAATACTAGCTCTCCTTAAAAGAAACATACTCTGCTATAGAGAAAAGAACACTCTTCTACTCTACTGTGTTTCCTTAGGGCCAGAACAGTGAGCTTGCTCAGAACAAAAGAACTGTGCTTCCGACACAGGGGACATATCTAGTACAACTCTGCTTTGGAAACTGACAAGAACAGTAGCTTCTCTTCAGTCCAATACACTGTACTTGCTGGGAACAGACACGAGTGCTATTTGCACTGTGTATGGCAATGGGAGCGCAATCGTGACTGTTCTTAGCAGAAAACAACTCTTGCTAGTAGGACCAGAAACTGCATGTGATTCAACTCCATTTACGACTGGGAAACAAACACTAGCTCGCCTTACAAGAAACACACTCTGCTTTTGAGTAAAGAGCACTCTTCTACTCTACTGTGATTCCTATAGTGCCAGAACAGTGAGCTTGCTCAGAACAAAGGAACTGTGCTTCCGACACACGGGCCATATCTAGTTCAACTCTGCTTAGGAAACTGACAAGAAGAGTAGCTTCTCTTCAGTCCAATACACTGTGCAAGCTGGGAACAGACACTAGTGCTATTTGCACTGTGTATTGCAAATGGAGCGCAATAGTGACTCTTCTTACCAGAAAACAACTCTTTCTTGTAGGAGCAGAAACTGCATGTGATTCAACTCCATTTCTGACTGGGAAACAAATACTAGCTCGCCTTACAAGAAACACACTCTGCTTTTGAGAAAAGAGCACTCTTCTATTCAACTGTGTTTCCTATAGGGCCAGAACAGTGAGCTTGCTCAGAACAAAGGAACTGTGCTTCTGACACACGGGCCATATCTAGTTCAACTCTGCTTAGGAAACTGACAAGAACAGTAGCTTCTCTTCAGTCCAATACACTGTACTTGCTGGGAACAGACGCTAGTGCTATTTGCACTGTGTATGGCAAATGGAGCGCAATAGTGACTCTTCTTACCAGAAAACAACTCTTGCTTGTAGGAGCAGAAACTGCATGTGATTCAACTCCATTTCTGACTGGGAAACAAATACTAGCTCGCCTTACAAGAAACATACTCTGCTTTTGAGAAAAGAGCACTCTTCTAATCTACTGTGTTTCCTATAGGGCCAGAACAGTGAGCTTGCTCAGAACAAAGGAACTGTGCTTCCGACACAGGGGCCATATCTAGTTCAACTCTGCTTAGGAAACTGACAAGAACAGTAGCTTCTCTTCAGTCCAATACACTGTACTTGCTGGGCACAGACACGAATGCTATTTGCACTGAGTATCGCAATGGGAGCACAATTGTGACTGTTCTTAGCAGAAAACAACTCTTGCTAGTAGGACCAGAAACTGCATGTGATTCAACTCCGTTTACGACTGGGAAAAAAACACTAGCTCGCCTTACAAGAAACACACTCTGCTTTTGAGAAAAGAGCACTCTTCTAATCTACTGTGTTTCCTATATGGTCAGATCAGTGAGCTTGCTCAGAACAAAGGAACTGTGCTTCCGACACACGGGCCATATCTAGATCAACTCTGCTTAGGAAACTAACAAGAACAGTAGCTTCTCTTCAGTCTAATACACTGTACTTGCTGGTAACAGTCGCTAGTGCTATTTGCACTGTGTATGGCAAATGGAGCACAATAGTGAATCTTCTTACCAGAAAACAACTCTTGCTCATAGGACCAGAAACTGCATGTGATTAAACTCCATTTCTGACTGGGAAACAAATACTAGCTCGCCTTACAAGAAACACACTCTGCTTTGGAGAAAAGAGCACTCTTCTAATCTACTGTTTTTCCTATAGGGCCAGAACAGTGAGCTTGCTCAGAACAATAGAACTGTGCGTCCAACACACGGGCCATATCTAGTTCAACTCTGCTTGAAACTGACAAGAACAGTAGCTTCTCTTCAGTCCAATACACTGTACTTGCTGGGCACAGACGCGAGTGCTATTTGCACTGAGTATGGCAATGGGAGCGCAATTGTGACTGTTCTTAGCAGAAAACAACTCTTGCTAGTAGGACCAGAAACTGCATGTGATTCAACTCCGTTTACGACTGGGAAACAAACACTAGCTCGCCTTACAAGAAACACACTCTGCTTTTGAGTAAAGAGCACTCTTCTACTCTACTGTGATTCCTATAGTGCCAGAACAGTGAGCTTGCTCAGAACAAAGGAACTGTGCTTCTGACACACGGGCCATGTCTAGTTCAACTCTGCTTAGGAAACTGACAAGAGCAGTATCTTCTCTTCAGTCCAATACACTGTACTTGCTGGGAACAGACGCTAGTGCTATTTGCACTGTGTATGGCAAATGGAGCGCAATAGTGACTCTTCTTACCAGAAAACAACTCTTGCTTGTAGGAGCAGAAACTGCATGTGATTCAACTCCATTTCTGACTGGGAAACAAATACTAGGTCGCCTTACAAGAAACATACTCTGCTTTTGAGAAAAGAGCACTCTTCTACTCTACTGTGTTTCCTATAGGGCCAGAACAGTGAGCTTGCTCAGAACAAAAGAACTGTGCTTCCGACACACGGGCCATATCTAGTTCAACTCTGCTTAGGAAACTGACAAGAACAGTATCTTCTCTTCAGTCCAATACACTGTACTTCCTGGGCACAGACACGTGTGCTATTTGCGCTGAGTATGGCAATGGGAGCGCAACTGTGACTGTTCTTAGCAGAAAACAACTCTTGCTAGTAGGACCAGAAACTACATGTGATTCAACTCCGTTTACTACTGGGAAACAAACACTAGATCGCCTTACAACAAACACACTCTGCTTTTGAGAAAAGAGCACTCTTCTACTCTACTGTGATTCCTATAGGGCCAGAAGAGTGAGCTTGCTCAGAACAAAGGAACTGTGCTTTCCACACACGGGCCATATCTAGTTCAAATCTGCTTAGGAAACTGACAAGAACAGTAGCGTCTCTTCAGTCCAATACACTGTACTTGCTGGGAACAGACGCTAGAGCTATTTGCACTGTGTATGGCAAATGGAGTGCAATAGTGACTCTTTTTACCAGAAAACAACTCGTGCTCGGAGGACCAGAAACTGCATGTGATTCAATTCCATTTCTGACTGGGAAACAAATACTAGCTCGCCTTACAAGAAACACACTCTGCTTTTGAGAAAAGAGCACTCTTCTAATCTACTGTGTTTCCTATAGTGCCAGAACAGTGAGCTTGCTCAGAACAAAGGAACTGTGCTTCCGACACACGGGCCATATCTAGTTCAACTCTGCTTAGGAAACTGACAAGAAGAGTAGCTTCTCTTCAGTCCAATACACTGTACATGCTGGGAACAGACGCTAGTGCTATTTGCACTGTGTATTGCAAATGGAGCGCAATAGTGACTCTTCTTACCAGAAAACAACTCTTGCTTGTAGGAGGAGAAACTGCATGTGATTCAACTCCATTTCTGACTGGGAAACAAATTCTAGCTCGCCTTACAAGAAACATACTCTGCTTTTGAGAAAAGAGCACTCTTCTAATCTACTGTGTTTCCTATAGGGCCAGAACAGTGAGCTTGCTTAGAACAATAGAACTGTGCTTCCGACACACGGGCCATATCTAGTTCAACTCTGCTTAGGAAACTGACAAGAAGAGTAGCTTCTCTTCAGTCCAATACACTGTACATGCTGGGAACAGAAGCTAGTGCTATTTACACTGTGTATTGCAAATGGAGCACAATAGTGACTCTTCTTACCAGAAAACAACTCTTGCTTGTAGGAGCAGAAACTGCATGTGATTCAAACCCCATTTCTGACTGGGAAACAAATACTAGCTCGCCTTACAAGAAACATACTCTGCTTTTGAGAAAAGAGCACTCTTCTAATCTACTCTGTTTCCTATAGGGCCAGAACAGTGAGCTTGCTCAGAACAAAAGAACTGTGCTTCCGACACAGGGGCCATATCTAGTTCAACTCTGCTTAGGAAACTGACAAGAACAGTATCTTCTCTTCAGTCCAATACACTGTACTTGCTGGTAACAGTCGCTAGTGCTATTTGCACTGTGTATGGCAAATGGAGCACAATAGTGAATCTTCTTACCAGAAAACAACTCTTGCTCATAGGACCAGAATCTGCATGTGATTCAACTCCATTTCTGACTGGGAAACAAATACTAGCTCGCCTTACAAGAAACACACTCTGCTTTTGAGAAAAGAGCACTCTTCTAATCTACTGTTTTTCCTATAGGGCCAGAACAGTGAGCTTGCTCAGAACAATAGAACTGTGCTTCAGACACACGGGCCATATCTAGTTCAACTCTGCTTAGGAAACTGACAAGAACAGTAGCTTCTCTTCAGTCCAATACACTGTACATGCTGGGAACAGACGCAAGTGCTATTTGCACTGTGTATGGCAAATGGAGCACAATAGTGACTCTTCTTACCAGAAAACAACTCTTGCTTGTAGGAGCAGAAACTGCATGTGATTCAACTCCATTTCTGACTGGGAAACAAATACTAGCTTGCCTTACAAGAAACATACTCTGCTTTTGAGAAAAGAGCACACTTCTAATCTACTATGTTTTCTATAGGGCCAGAACAGTGAGCTTGCTCAGAACAAAAGAACTGTGCTTCCGACACACGGGCCATATCTAGTTCAACTCTGCTTAGGAAACTGACAAGAACAGTAGCTTCTCGTCAGTCCAATACACTGTACTTGCTGGGCACAGATGTGAGTGCTATTTGCACTGATTATGGCAATGGGAGCTCAATTGTGACTGTTCTTAGCAGAAAACAACTCTTGCTAGTAGGACCAGAAACTGCATGTGAATCAACTCCGTTTACGACTGGGTAACAAACACTAGATCGTCTTACAACAAACACACTCTGCTTTTGAGAAAAGAGCACTCTTCTACTCTACTGTGATTCCTATAGGGCCAGAAGAGTGAGCTTGCTCAGAACAAAGGAACTGTGCTTCCGACACACGGGCCATATCTAGTTCAAATCTGCTTAGGAAACTGACAAGAACAGTAGCGTCTCTTCAGTCCAATACACTGTACTTGCTGGAAAGAGACGCTAGAGCTATTTGCAGTGTGTATGGCAAATGGAGTGCAATAGTGACTCTTCTTACCAGAAAACAACTCGTACTCGTAGGACTAGAAACTGCATGTGATTCAACTCCATTTCTGACGGGGAAACAAATACTAGCTCGCCTTACAAGAAACACACTCTGCTTTTGAGAAAAGAGCACTCTTCTAATCTACTGTGTTTCCTATAGGGCCAGAACAGTGAGCTTGCTCAGAACAAAGGAACTGTGCTTCCGACACACGGGCCATATCTAATTCAACTCTGCATAGGAAACTGACAAGAACAGTAGCTTCTCTTCAGTCCAATACACTGTACTTGCTGGGAACAGACGCTAGTGCTATTTGCACTGTGTATGGCAAATTGAGCGCAATAGTGGGTCTTCTTACCAGAAAACAACTCTTGTTTGTAGGAGAAGAAACTGCATGTGATTCAACTCCATTTCTGACTGGGAAACAAATACTAGCTCGCCTTACAACAAACACACTCTGCTTTTGAGAAAAGAGCACTCTTCTACTCTACTGTGATTCATATTGGGCCAGAACAGTGAGCTTGCTCAGAACAAAGGAACTGTGCTTCCGACACACGGGCCATATCTAGTTCAACTCTGCTTAGGAAACTGACAAGAACAGTAGCTTCTCTTCAGTCCAATACACTGTACTTGCTGGGAACAGTCGCTAGTGCTATTTGCACTGTGTATGGCAAATGGAGCGCAATAGTGACTCTTCTTACCAGAAAACAACTCTTGCTCATAGGACCAGAAACTGCATGTGATTCAACTCCATTTCTGACTGGGAAACAAACACTAGCTCGCCTTACAAGAAACACACTCTGCTTTTGAGAAAAGAGCACTCTTCTAATCTACTGTGTTTCCTATAGGGCCAGAACAGTGAGCTTGCTCAGAACAATAGAACTGTGCGTCCAACACACGGGCCATATCTAGTTCAACTCTGCTTAGGAAACTGACAAGAACAGTAGCTTCTCTTCAGTCCAATACACTGTACTTGCTGGTAAAAGTCGCTAGTGCTATTTGCACTGTGTAGGGCAAATGGAGCGCAATAGTGAATCTTCTTACCAGAAAACAACTCTTGCTTATAGGACCAGAAACTGCATGTGATTCAACTCCATTTCTGACTGGGAAACAAATACTAGCTCGCCTTACAAGAAACACACTCTGCTTTTGAGAAAAGAGCACTCTTCTAATCTACTGTTTTTCCTATAGGGCCAGAACAGTGAGCTTGCTTAGAACAATAGAACTGTGCTTCTGACACACGGGCCATATCTAGTTCAACTCTGCTTGAAACTGACAAGAACAGTAGCTTCTCTTCAGTCCAATACACTGTACTTGCTGGGCACAGACGCGAGTGCTATCTGAACTGTGTATGGCAATGGGAGCACAATCGTGACTCTTCTTAGCAGAAAACAACTCTTGCTCATAGGACCCGAAACTGCATGTGATTCAACTCCATTTCTGACTGGGAAACAAATACTAGCTCGCCTTACAACAAACACACTCTGCTTTTGAGAAAAGAGCACTCTTCTAATCTACTGTGTTTCCTATAGGGCCAGAACAGTGAGCTTGCTCAGAACAATAGAACTGTGCTTCAGACACACGGGCCATATCTAGTTCAACTCTGCTTAGGAAACTGACAAGAACAGTAGCTTCTCTTCAGTCCAATACACTGTACTTGCTGGTAAAAGTCGCTAGTGCTATTTGCACTGTGTAGGGCAAATGGAGCGCAATAGTGAATCTTCTTACCAGAAAACAACTCTTGCTTATAGGACCAGAAACTGCATGTGATTCAACTCCATTTCTGACTGGGAAACAAATACTAGCTCGCCTTACAAGAAAAACACTCTGCTTTTGAGAAAAGAGCACTCTTCTAATCTACTGTTTTTCCTATAGGGCCAGAACAGTGAGCTTGCTTAGAACAATAGAACTGTGCTTCTGACACACGGGCCATATCTAGTTCAACTCTGCTTAGGAAACTGACAAGAACAGTAGCTTCTCTTCAGTCCAATACACTGTACTTGCTGGGCACAGACGCGAGTGCTATCTGCACTGTGTATGGCAATGGGAGCGCAATCGTGACTCTTCTTAGCAGAAAACAACTCTTGCTAGTAGGACCAGAAACTGCATGTGATTCAACTCCGTTTACGACTGGGAAACAAACAGTACGTCGCCTTACAAGAAACACACTCTGCTTTTGAGAAAAGAGCACTCTTCTACTCTACTGTGATTCCTATATGGCCAGAAGAGTGAGCTTGCTCAGAACAAAGGAACTGTGCTTCCGACACACGGGCCATATCTAGTTCAACTCTGCTTAGGAAACTGACAAGAACAGTAGCTTCTCTTCAGTCCAATACACTGTACTTGCTGGGAACAGACGCTAGTGCTATTTGCACTGTGTATGGCAAATGGATCTCAATAGTGACTCTTCTTACCAGAAAACAACTCTTGCTTGTAGGAGCAGAACCTGCATGTGATTCAACTCCTTTTCTGTCTGGGAAACAAATACTAGCTCTCCTTAGAAGAAACATACTCTGCTATAGAGAAAAGAGCACTCTTCTACTCTACTGTGTTTCCTTAGGGCCAGAACAGTGAGCTTGCTCAGAACAAAAGAACTCTGCTTCCGACACAGGGGCCATATCTAGTACAACTCTGCTTAGGAAACTGACAAGAACAGTAGCTTCTCTTCAGTCCATTAAACTGTACTTGCTGGGAACATACACGAGTGCTATTTGCACTGTGTATGGCAAAGGGAGAGCAATCGTGACTGTTCTTAGCAGAAAACAACTCTTGCTAGTAGGACCAGAAACTGCATGTGATTCAACTCCATTTACGACTGGGAAACAAACACTAGCTCGTCTTACAAGAAACACACTCCTCTTTAGAGTAAAGAGCACTCTTCTACTCTACTGTGATTCCTATAGTGCCAGAACAGTGAGCTTGCTCAGAACAAAGGAACTGTGCTTCCGACACACGGGCCATATCTAGTTCAACTCTGCTTAGGAAACTGACAAGAAGAGTAGCTTCTCTTCAGTCCAATACACTGTGCAAGCTGGGAACAGACACTAGTGCTATTTGCACTGTGTATTGCAAATGGAGCGCAATAGTGACTCTTCTTACCAGAAAACAACTCTTGCTTGTAGGAGCAGAAACTGCATGTGATTCAACTCCATTTCTGACTGGGAAACAAATACTAGCTCGCCTTACAAGAAACACACTCTGCTTGTGAGAAAAGAGCACTCTTCTACTCTACTGTGATTCCTATAGTGCCAGAACAGTGAGCTTGCTCAGAACAAAGGAACTGTGCTTCTGACACACGGGCCATGTCTAGTTCAACTCTGCTTAGGAAACTGACAAGAGCAGTATCTTCTCTTCAGTCCAATACACTGTACTTGCTGGGAACAGACGCTAGTGCTATTTGCACTGTGTATGGCAAATGGAGCGCAATAGTGACTCTTCTTACCAGAAAACAACTCTTGCTTGTAGGAGCAGAAACTGCATGTGATTCAACTCCATTTCTGACTGGGAAACAAATACTAGGTCGCCTTACAAGAAACATACTCTGCTTTTGAGAAAAGAGCACTCTTCTACTCTACTGTGTTTCCTATAGGGCCAGAACAGTGAGCTTGCTCAGAACAAAAGAACTGTGCTTCCGACACAAGGGCCACATCTAGTTCAACTCTGCTTAGGAAACTGACAAGAACAGTATCTTCTCTTCAGTCCAATACACTGTACTTGCTGGGCACAGACGCGAGTGCTATCTGAACTGTGTATGGCAATGGGAGCACAATCGTGACTCTTCTTAGCAGAAAACAACTCTTGCTCATAGGACCAGAAACTGCATGTGATTCAACTCCATTTCTGACTGGGAAACAAATACTAGCTCGCCTTACAACAAACACACTCTGCTTTTGAGAAAAGAGCACTCTTCTAATCTACTGTGTTTCCTATAGGTCCAGAACAGTGAGCTTGCTCAGAACAATAGAACTGTGCTTCAGACACACGGGCCATATCTAGTTCAACTCTGCTTAGGAAACTGACAAGAACAGTAGCTTCTCTTCAGTCCAATACACTGTACTTGCTGGTAAAAGTCGCTAGTGCTATTTGCACTGTGTAGGGCAAATGGAGCGCAATAGTGAATCTTCTTACCAGAAAACAACTCTTGCTTATAGGACCAGAAACTGCATGTGATTCAACTCCATTTCTGACTGGGAAACAAATACTAGCTCGCCTTACAAGAAAAACACTCTGCTTTTGAGAAAAGAGCACTCTTCTAATCTACTGTTTTTCCTATAGGGCCAGAACAGTGAGCTTGCTTAGAACAATAGAACTGTGCTTCTGACACACGGGCCATATCTAGTTCAACTCTGCTTAGGAAACTGACAAGAACAGTAGCTTCTCTTCAGTCCAATACACTGTACTTGCTGGGCACAGACGCGAGTGCTATCTGCACTGTGTATGGCAATGGGAGCGCAATCGTGACTCTTCTTAGCAGAAAACAACTCTTGCTAGTAGGACCAGAAACTGCATGTGATTCAACTCCGTTTACGACTGGGAAACAAACAGTACGTCGCCTTACAAGAAACACACTCTGCTTTTGAGAAAAGAGCACTCTTCTACTCTACTGTGATTCCTATATGGCCAGAAGAGTGAGCTTGCTCAGAACAAAGGAACTGTGCTTCCGACACACGGGCCATATCTAGTTCAACTCTGCTTAGGAAACTGACAAGAACAGTAGCTTCTCTTCAGTCCAATACACTGTACTTGCTGGGAACAGACGCTAGTGCTATTTGCACTGTGTATGGCAAATGGATCTCAATAGTGACTCTTCTTACCAGAAAACAACTCTTGCTTGTAGGAGCAGAACCTGCATGTGATTCAACTCCTTTTCTGACTGGGAAACAAATACTAGCTCTCCTTACAAGAAACATACTCTGCTATAGAGAAAAGAGCACTCTTCTACTCTACTGTGTTTCCTTAGGGCCAGAACAGTGAGCTTGCTCAGAACAAAAGAACTGTGCTTCCGACACAGGGGCCATATCTAGTACAACTCTGCTTAGGAAACTGACAAGAACAGTAGCTTCTCTTCAGTCCATTAAACTGTACTTGCTGGGAACATACACGAGTGCTATTTGCACTGTGTATGGCAAAGGGAGAGCAATCGTGACTGTTCTTAGCAGAAAACAACTCTTGCTAGTAGGACCAGAAACTGCATGTGATTCAACTCCATTTACGACTGGGAAACAAACACTAGCTCGTCTTACAAGAAACACACTCCTCTTTAGAGTAAAGAGCACTCTTCTACTCTACTGTGATTCCTATAGTGCCAGAACAGTGAGCTTGCTCAGAACAAAGGAACTGTGCTTCCGACACACGGGCCATATCTAGTTCAACTCTGCTTAGGAAACTGACAAGAAGAGTAGCTTCTCTTCAGTCCAATACACTGTGCAAGCTGGGAACAGACACTAGTGCTATTTGCACTGTGTATTGCAAATGGAGCGCAATAGTGACTCTTCTTACCAGAAAACAACTCTTGCTTGTAGGAGCAGAAACTGCATGTGATTCAACTCCATTTCTGACTGGGAAACAAATACTAGCTCGCCTTACAAGAAACACACTCTGCTTGTGAGAAAAGAGCACTCTTCTACTCTACTGTGATTCCTATAGTGCCAGAACAGTGAGCTTGCTCAGAACAAATGAACTGTGCTTCTGACACACGGGCCATGTCTAGTTCAACTCTGCTTAGGAAACTGACAAGAGCAGTATCTTCTCTTCAGTCCAATACACTGTACTTGCTGGGAACAGACGCTAGTGCTATTTGCACTGTGTATGGCAAATGGAGCGCAATAGTGACTCTTCTTACCAGAAAACAACTCTTGCTTGTAGGAGCAGAAACTGCATGTGATTCAACTCCATTTCTGACTGGGAAACAAATACTAGGTCGCCTTACAAGAAACATACTCTGCTTTTGAGAAAAGAGCACTCTTCTACTCTACTGTGTTTCCTATAGGGCCAGAACAGTGAGCTTGCTCAGAACAAAAGAACTGTGCTTCCGACACAAGGGCCACATCTAGTTCAACTCTGCTTAGGAAACTGACAAGAACAGTATCTTCTCTTCAGTCCAATACACTGTACTTCCTGGGCACAGACACGTGTGCTATTTGCGCTGAGTATGGCAATGGGAGCGCAACTGTGACTGTTCTTAGCAGAAAACAACTCTTGCTAGTAGGACCAGAAACTACATGTGATTCAACTCCGTTTACTACTGGGAAACAAACAATAGATCGCCTTACAACAAACACACTCTGCTTTTGAGAAAAGAGCACTCTTCTACTCTACTGTGATTCCTATAGGGCCAGAAGAGTGAGCTTGCTCAGAACAAAGGAACTGTGCTTTCCACACGCGGGCCATATCTAGTTCAAATCTGCTTAGGAAACTGACAAGAACAGTAGCGTGTCTTCAGTCCAATACACTGTACTTGCTGGGAACAGATGCTAGAGCTATTTGCACTGTGTATGGCAAATGGAGTGCAATAGTGACTCTTTTTACCAGAAAACAACTCGTGCTCGGAGGACCAGAAACTGCATGTGATTCAATTCCATTTCTGACTGGGAAACAAATACTAGCTCGCCTTACAAGAAACACACTCTGCTTTTGAGAAAAGAGCACTCTTCTAATCTACTGTGTTTCCTATAGTGCCAGAACAGTGAGCTTGCTCAGAACAAAGGAACTGTGCTTCCGACACACGGGCCATATCTAGTTCAACTCTGCTTAGGAAACTGACAAGAACAGTAGCTTCTCTTCAGTCCAATACACTGTACTTGCTGGGAACAGTCGCTAGTGCTATTTGCACTGGGTATGGCAAATGGAGCGCAATAGTGAATCTTCTTACCAGAAAACAACTCTTGCTCATAGGACCAGAAACTGCATGTGATTCAACTCCATTTCTGACTGGGAAACAAACACTAGCTCGCCTTACAAGAAACACACTCTGCTTTTGAGAAAAGAGCACTCTTCTAATCTACTGTGTTTTCTATAGGGCCAGAACAGTGAGCTTGCTCAGAACAATAGAACTGTGCGTCCAACACATGGGCCAAACCTAGTTCAACTCTGCTTAGGAAACTGACAAGAACAGTAGCTTCTCTTCAGTCCAATACACTGTACTTGCTTGGAACAGACACGAGTGCTATTTGCACTGTGTATGGCAATGGGAGCGCAATCGTGACTGTTCTTAGCAGAAAACAACTCTTGCTAGTAGGACCAGAAACTGCATGTGATTCAACTCCGTTTACGACTGGGAAACAAACACTAGCTCGCCTTACAAGAAACACACTCTGCTTTTGAGTAAAGAGCACTCTTCTACTCTACTGTGATTCCTATAGTGCCAGAACAGTGAGCTTGCTCAGAACAAAGGAACTGTGCTTCCGACACACGGGCCATATCTAGTTCAAATCTGCTTAGGAAACTGACAAGAAAAGTAGCTTCTCTTCAGTCCAATACACTGTACATGCTGGGAACAGACGCTAGTGCTATTTGCACTGTGTATGGAAAATGGAGCGCAATAGTGACTCTTCTTACCAGAAAACAACTCTTGCTTGTAGGAGCAGAAACTGCATGTGATTCAACTCCATTTCTGACTGGGAAACAAATACTAGGTCGCCTTACAAGAAACATACTCTGCTTTTGAGAAAAGAGCACTCTTCTACTCTACTGTGTTTCCTATAGGGCCAGAACAGTGAGCTTGCTCAGAACAAAAGAACTGTGCTTCCCACACGGGCCATATCTAGTTCAACTCTGCTTAGGAAACTGACAAGAACAGTATCTTCTCTTCAGTCCAATACACTGTACTTGCTGGGAACAGACGCGAGTGTTATTTGCACTGTGTATGGCAATGGGAGTCAATCGTGACTGTTCTTAGCAGAAAACAACTCTTGCTAGTAGGACCAGAAACTGCATGTGATTCAACTCCGTTTACGACTGGGAAAAAAACACTAGCTCGCCTTACAAGAAACACACTCTGCTTTTGAGAAAAGAGCACTCTTCTAATCTACTGTGTTTCCTATATGGTCAGATCAGTGAGCTTGCTCAGAACAAAGGAACTGTGCTTCCGACACAGGGGCGATATCTAGTTCAACTCTGCTTAGGAAACTGACAAGAACAGTAGCTTCTTCTCAGTCCAATACACTGTACTTGCTGGGAACAGTCGCTAGTGCTATTTGCACTGTGTATGGCAAATGGAGCACAATAGTGAATCTTCTTACCAAAAAACAACTCTTGCTCCTAGGACCAGAAACTGCATGTGATCCAACTCCATTTCTGACTGGGAAACAAATACTAGCTCGCCTTACAAGAAACACACTCTGCTTTTGAGAAAAGAGCACTCTTCTAATCTACTGTGTTTCCTATAGGGCCAGAACAGTGAGCTTGCTCAGAACAATAGAACTGTGCGTCCAACACACGGGCCATATCTAGTTCAACTCTGCTTAGGAAACTGACAAGAACAGTAGCTTCTCTTCAGTCCAATACACTGTACTTGCTGGTAAAAGTCGCTAGTGCTATTTGCACTGTGTATGGCAAATGGAGCGCAATAGTGAATCTTCTTACCAGAAAACAACTCTTGCTCATAGGACCAGAAACTGCATGTGATTCAACTCCATTTCTGACTGGGAAACAAATAGTAGCTTGCCTTACAAGAAACACACTCTGCTTTTGAGAAAAGAGCACTCTTCTAATCTACTGTGTTTCCTATAGGGCCAGAACAGTGAGCTTGCTCAGAACAAAAGAACTGTGCTTTCGACACACGGGCCATATCTAGTTCAACTCTGCTTAGGAAACTGACAAGAACAGTAGCTTCTCTTCAGTCCAATACACTGTACTTCCTGGGCACAGACGCGAGTGCTATTTGCAGTGAGTATGGCAATGGGAGCACAACTGTGACTGTTCTTAGCAGAAAACAACTCTTGCTAGTAGGACCAGAAACTGCATGTGATTCAATTCCGTTTACTACTGGAAAACAAACACTAGATCGCCTTACAACAAACACACTCTGCTTTTGTGAAAAGAGCACTCTTCTACTCTACTGTGATTCCTATAGGGCCAGAACAGTGAGCTTGCTCATAACAAAGGAACTGTGCTTTCAACACACGGGCCATATCTAGTTCAAATCTGCTTAGGAAACTGACAAGAACAGTAGCGTCTCTTCAGTCCAATACACTGTACTTGCTGGGAACAGACGCTAGAGCTATTTGCACTGTGTATGGCAAATGGAGTGCAATAGTGACTCTTCTTACCAGAAAACAACTCGTGCTTGTAGGAGCAGAAACTGCATGTGATTCAACTCCATTTCTGACTGGGAAACAAATACTAGCTCGCCTTACAAGAAACATACTCTGCTTTTGAGAAAAGAGCACTCTTCTAATCTACTGTGTTTCCTATAGGGCCAGAACAGTGAGCTTGCTCAGAACAAAAGAACTGTGCTTCCGACACAGGGGCCATTTCTAGTGCAACTCTGCTTAGGAAAATGACAAGAACAGTAGCTTCTCTTCAGTCCAATACACTGTACTTGCTGGGAACAGACGCTAGTGCTATTTGCACTGTGTATGGCAATGGGAGTCAATCGTGACTGTTCTTAGCAGAAAACAACTCTTGCTAGTAGGACCAGAAACTGCATGTGATTCAATTCCGTTTATGACTGGGAAACAAACACTAGCTCGCCTTACAAGAAACACACTCTGCTTTTGAGAAAAGAGCACTCTTCTACTCTACTGTGATTCCTATAGGGCCAGAACAGTGAGCTTGCTCAGAACAAAGGAACTGTGCTTCTGACACACGGGCCATATCTAGTTCAAATCTGCTTAGGAAACTGACAAGAACAGTAGCGTCTCTTCAGTCCAATACACTGTACTTGCTGGGAACAGACACTAGAGCTATTTGCACTGTTATGGCAAATGGAGTGCAATAGTTACTCTTCTTACCAGAAAACAACTCGTACTCGTAGGACCAGAAACTGCATGTGATTCAACTCCATTTCTGACTGGGAAACAAATACTAGCTCGCCTTACAAGAAACACACTCTGCTTTTGAGAAAAGAGCACTCTTCTAATCTACTGTGTTTCCTATAGGGCCAGAACAGTGAGCTTGCTCAGAACAAAGGAACTGTGCTTCCGACACACGGGCCATATCTAGTTCAACTCTGCATAGGAAACTGACAAGAAGAGTAGCTTCTCTTCAGTCCAATACACTGTACTTGCTGGGAACAGACGCTAGTGCTATTTGCACTGTGTATGGCAAATTGAGCGCAATAGTGGGTCTTCTTCCCAGAAAACAACTCTTGCTTGTAGGAGAAGAAACTGCATGTGATTCAACTCCATTTCTGACTGGGAAAGAAATTCTAGCTCGCCTTACAAGAAACATACTCTGCTTTTGAGAAAAGAGCACTCTTCTAATCTACTGTGTTTCCTATAGGGCCAGAACAGTGAGCTTGCTCAGAAAAAAAGAACTGTGCTTCCTACACACGGGCCATATCTAGTTCAACTCTGCTTAGGAAACTGACAAGAACAGTAGCTTCTCTTCAGTCCAATACACTGTACTTGCTGGGCACAGACGCGAATGCTATTTGCACTGATTATCGCAATGGGAGCCCAATTGTGACTGTTCTTAGCAGAAAATAACTTTTGCTAGTAGGACCAGAAACTGCATGTGATTCAACTCCGTTTACGACTGGGAAAAAAACACTAGCTCGCCTTACAAGAAACACACTCTGCTTTTGAGAAAAGAGCACTCTTCTAATCTACTGTGATTCCTATATGGTCAGATCAGTGAGCTTGCTCAGAACAAAGGAACTGTGCTTCCGACACACGGGCCATATCTAGTTCAACTCTGCTTAGGAAACTGACAAGAACAGTAGCTTCTCTTCAGTCCAATACACTGTACTTGCTGGTAACAGTCGCTAGTGCTATTTGCACTGTGTATGGCAAATGGAGCACAATAGTGAATCTTCTTACCAGAAAACAACTCTTGCTCATAGGACCAGAATCTGCATGTGATTCAACTCCATTTCTGACTGGGAAACAAATACTAGTTCGCCTTACAAGAAACACACTCTGCTTTTGAGAAAAGAGCACTCTTCTAATCTACTGTGTTTCCTATAGGGCCAGAACAGTGAGCTTGCTCAGAACAATAGAACTGTGCGTCCAACCCACGGGCCATATCTAGTTCAACTCTGCTTAGGAAACTGACAAGAACAGTAGCTTCTCTTCAGTCCAATACACTGTACTTGCTGGGAACAGACGCTAGTGCTATTTGCACTGTGTATGGCAAATGGATCTCAATAGTGACTCTTCTTACCAGAAAACAACTCTTGCTTGTAGGAGCAGAACCTGCATGTGATTCAACTCCATTTCTGACTGGGAAACAAATACTAGCTCTCCTTAAAAGAAACATACTCTGCTATAGAGAAAAGAACACTCTTCTACTCTACTGTGTTTCCTTAGGGCCAGAACAGTGAGCTTGCTCAGAACAAAAGAACTGTGCTTCCGACACAGGGGCCATATCTAGTACAACTCTGCTTTGGAAACTGACAAGAACAGTAGCTTCTCTTCAGTCCAATACACTGTACTTGCTGGGAACAGACACGAGTGCTATTTGCACTGTGTATGGCAATGGGAGCGCAATCGTGACTGTTCTTAGCAGAAAACAACTCTTGCTAGTAGGACCAGAAACTGCATGTGATTCAACTCCATTTACGACTGGGAAACAAACACTAGCTCGCCTTACAAGAAACACACTCTGCTTTTGAGTAAAGAGCACTCTTCTACTCTACTGTGATTCCTATAGTGCCAGAACAGTGAGCTTGCTCAGAACAAAGGAACTGTGCTTCCGACACACGGGCCATATCTAGTTCAACTCTGCTTAGGAAACTGACAAGAAGAGTAGCTTCTCTTCAGTCCAATACACTGTGCAAGCTGGGAACAGACACTAGTGCTATTTGCACTGTGTATTGCAAATGGAGCGCAATAGTGACTCTTCTTACCAGAAAACAACTCTTTCTTGTAGGAGCAGAAACTGCATGTGATTCAACTCCATTTCTGACTGGGAAACAAATACTAGCTCGCCTTACAAGAAACACACTCTGCTTTTGAGAAAAGAGCACTCTTCTATTCAACTGTGTTTCCTATAGGGCCAGAACAGTGAGCTTGCTCAGAACAAAGGAACTGTGCTTCCGACACACGGGCCATATCTAGTTCAACTCTGCTTAGGAAACTGACAAGAACAGTAGCTTCTCTTCAGTCCAATACACTGTACTTGCTGGGAACAGACGCTAGTGCTATTTGCACTGTGTATGGCAAATGGAGCGCAATAGTGACTCTTCTTACCAGAAAACAACTCTTGCTTGTAGGAGCAGAAACTGCATGTGATTCAACTCCATTTCTGACTGGGAAACAAATACTAGCTCGCCTTACAAGAAACATACTCTGCTTTTGAGAAAAGAGCACTCTTCTAATCTACTGTGTTTCCTATAGGGCCAGAACAGTGAGCTTGCTCAGAACAAAAGAACTGTGCTTCCGACACAGGGGCCATATCTAGTTCAACTCTGCTTAGGAAACTGACAAGAACAGTAGCTTCTCTTCAGTCCAATACACTGTACTTGCTGGGCACAGACACGAATGCTATTTGCACTGAGTATCGCAATGGGAGCACAATTGTGACTGTTCTTAGCAGAAAACAACTCTTGCTAGTAGGACCAGAAACTGCATGTGATTCAACTCCGTTTACGACTGGGAAAAAAACACTAGCTCGCCTTACAAGAAACACACTCTGCTTTTGAGAAAAGAGCACTCTTCTAATCTACTGTGTTTCCTATATGGTCAGATCAGTGAGCTTGCTCAGAACAAAGGAACTGTGCTTCCGACACACGGGCCATATCTAGATCAACTCTGCTTAGGAAACTAACAAGAACAGTAGCTTCTCTTCAGTCTAAAACACTGTACTTGCTGGGAACAGTCGCTAGTGCTATTTGCACTGTGTATGGCAAATGGAGCACAATAGTGAATCTTCTTACCAGAAAACAACTCTTGCTCATAGGACCAGAAACTGCATGTGATTCAACTCCATTTCTGACTAGGAAACAAATACTAGCTCGCCTTACAAGAAACACACTCTGCTTTGGAGAAAAGAGCACTCTTCTACTCTACTGTGTTTCCTTAGGGCCAGAACAGTGAGCTTGCTCAGAACAAAAGAACTGTGCTTCCGACACAGGGGCCATATCTAGTACAACTCTGCTTTGGAAACTGACAAGAACAGTAGCTTCTCTTCAGTCCAATACACTGTACTTGCTGGGAACAGACACGAGTGCTATTTGCACTGTGTATGGCAATGGGAGCGCAATCGTGACTGTTCTTAGCAGAAAACAACTCTTGCTAGTAGGACCAGAAACTGCATGTGATTCAACTCCATTTACGACTGGGAAACAAACACTAGCTCGCCTTACAAGAAACACACTCTGCTTTTGAGTAAAGAGCACTCTTCTACTCTACTGTGATTCCTATAGTGCCAGAACAGTGAGCTTGCTCAGAACAAAGGAACTGTGCTTCCGACACACGGGCCATATCTAGTTCAACTCTGCTTAGGAAACTGACAAGAAGAGTAGCTTCTCTTCAGTCCAATACACTGTGCAAGCTGGGAACAGACACTAGTGCTATTTGCACTGTGTATTGCAAATGGAGCGCAATAGTGACTCTTCTTACCAGAAAACAACTCTTTCTTGTAGGAGCAGAAACTGCATGTGATTCAACTCCATTTCTGACTGGGAAACAAATACTAGCTCGCCTTACAAGAAACACACTCTGCTTTTGAGAAAAGAGCACTCTTCTATTCAACTGTGTTTCCTATAGGGCCAGAACAGTGAGCTTGCTCAGAACAAAGGAACTGTGCTTCCGACACACGGGCCATATCTAGTTCAACTCTGCTTAGGAAACTGACAAGAACAGTAGCTTCTCTTCAGTCCAATACACTGTACTTGCTGGGAACAGACGCTAGTGCTATTTGCACTGTGTATGGCAAATGGAGCGCAATAGTGACTCTTCTTACCAGAAAACAACTCTTGCTTGTAGGAGCAGAAACTGCATGTGATTCAACTCCATTTCTGACTGGGAAACAAATACTAGCTCGCCTTACAAGAAACATACTCTGCTTTTGAGAAAAGAGCACTCTTCTAATCTACTGTGTTTCCTATAGGGCCAGAACAGTGAGCTTGCTCAGAACAAAAGAACTGTGCTTCCGACACAGGGGCCATATCTAGTTCAACTCTGCTTAGGAAACTGACAAGAACAGTAGCTTCTCTTCAGTCCAATACACTGTACTTGCTGGGCACAGACACGAATGCTATTTGCACTGAGTATCGCAATGGGAGCACAATTGTGACTGTTCTTAGCAGAAAACAACTCTTGCTAGTAGGACCAGAAACTGCATGTGATTCAACTCCGTTTACGACTGGGAAAAAAACACTAGCTCGCCTTACAAGAAACACACTCTGCTTTTGAGAAAAGAGCACTCTTCTAATCTACTGTGTTTCCTATATGGTCAGATCAGTGAGCTTGCTCAGAACAAAGGAACTGTGCTTCCGACACACGGGCCATATCTAGATCAACTCTGCTTAGGAAACTAACAAGAACAGTAGCTTCTCTTCAGTCTAATACACTGTACTTGCTGGTAACAGTCGCTAGTGCTATTTGCACTGTGTATGGCAAATGGAGCACAATAGTGAATCTTCTTACCAGAAAACAACTCTTGCTCATAGGACCAGAAACTGCATGTGATTCAACTCCATTTCTGACTGGGAAACAAATACTAGCTCGCCTTACAAGAAACACACTCTGCTTTGGAGAAAAGAGCACTCTTCTAATCTACTGTTTTTCCTATAGGGCCAGAACAGTGAGCTTGCTCAGAACAATAGAACTGTGCGTCCAACACACGGGCCATATCTAGTTCAACTCTGCTTGAAACTGACAAGAACAGTAGCTTCTCTTCAGTCCAATACACTGTACTTGCTGGGCACAGACGCGAGTGCTATTTGCACTGAGTATGGCAATGGGAGCGCAATTGTGACTGTTCTTAGCAGAAAACAACTCTTGCTAGTAGGACCAGAAACTGCATGTGATTCAACTCCGTTTACGACTGGGAAACAAACACTAGCTCGCCTTACAAGAAACACACTCTGCTTTTGAGTAAAGAGCACTCTTCTACTCTACTGTGATTCCTATAGTGCCAGAACAGTGAGCTTGCTCAGAACAAAGGAACTGTGCTTCTGACACACGGGCCATGTCTAGTTCAACTCTGCTTAGGAAACTGACAAGAGCAGTATCTTCTCTTCAGTCCAATACACTGTACTTGCTGGGAACAGACGCTAGTGCTATTTGCACTGTGTATGGCAAATGGAGCGCAATAGTGACTCTTCTTACCAGAAAACAACTCTTGCTTGTAGGAGCAGAAACTGCATGTGATTCAACTCCATTTCTGACTGGGAAACAAATACTAGGTCGCCTTACAAGAAACATACTCTGCTTTTGAGAAAAGAGCACTCTTCTACTCTACTGTGTTTCCTATAGGGCCAGAACAGTGAGCTTGCTCAGAACAAAAGAACTGTGCTTCCGACACACGGGCCATATCTAGTTCAACTCTGCTTAGGAAACTGACAAGAACAGTATCTTCTCTTCAGTCCAATACACTGTACTTCCTGGGCACAGACACGTGTGCTATTTGCGCTGAGTATGGCAATGGGAGCGCAACTGTGACTGTTCTTAGCAGAAAACAACTCTTGCTAGTAGGACCAGAAACTACATGTGATTCAACTCCGTTTACTACTGGGAAACAAACACTAGATCGCCTTACAACAAACACACTCTGCTTTTGAGAAAAGAGCACTCTTCTACTCTACTGTGATTCCTATAGGGCCAGAAGAGTGAGCTTGCTCAGAACAAAGGAACTGTGCTTTCCACACACGGGCCATATCTAGTTCAAATCTGCTTAGGAAACTGACAAGAACAGTAGCGTCTCTTCAGTCCAATACACTGTACTTGCTGGGAACAGACGCTAGAGCTATTTGCACTGTGTATGGCAAATGGAGTGCAATAGTGACTCTTTTTACCAGAAAACAACTCGTGCTCGGAGGACCAGAAACTGCATGTGATTCAATTCCATTTCTGACTGGGAAACAAATACTAGCTCGCCTTACAAGAAACACACTCTGCTTTTGAGAAAAGAGCACTCTTCTAATCTACTGTGTTTCCTATAGTGCCAGAACAGTGAGCTTGCTCAGAACAAAGGAACTGTGCTTCCGACACACGGGCCATATCTAGTTCAACTCTGCTTAGGAAACTGACAAGAACAGTAGCTTCTCTTCAGTCCAATACACTGTACATGCTGGGAACAGACGCTAGTGCTATTTGCACTGTGTATTGCAAATGGAGCGCAATAGTGACTCTTCTTACCAGAAAACAACTCTTGCTTGTAGGAGGAGAAACTGCATGTGATTCAACTCCATTTCTGACTGGGAAACAAATTCTAGCTCGCCTTACAAGAAACATACTCTGCTTTTGAGAAAAGAGCACTCTTCTAATCTACTGTGTTTCCTATAGGGCCAGAACAGTGAGCTTGCTTAGAACAATAGAACTGTGCTTCCAACACACGGGCCATATCTAGTTCAACTCTGCTTAGGAAACTGACAAGAAGAGTAGCTTCTCTTCAGTCCAATACACTGTACATGCTGGGAACAGAAGCTAGTGCTATTTACACTGTGTATTGCAAATGGAGCACAATAGTGACTCTTCTTACCAGAAAACAACTCTTGCTTGTAGGAGCAGAAACTGCATGTGATTCAAACCCCATTTCTGACTGGGAAACAAATACTAGCTCGCCTTACAAGAAACATACTCTGCTTTTGAGAAAAGAGCACTCTTCTAATCTACTCTGTTTCCTATAGGGCCAGAACAGTGAGCTTGCTCAGAACAAAAGAACTGTGCTTCCGACACACGGGCCATATCTAGTTCAACTCTGCTTAGGAAACTGACAAGAACAGTATCTTCTCTTCAGTCCAATACACTGTACTTGCTGGTAACAGTCGCTAGTGCTATTTGCACTGTGTATGGCAAATGGAGCACAATAGTGAATCTTCTTACCAGAAAACAACTCTTGCTCATAGGACCAGAATCTGCATGTGATTCAACTCCATTTCTGACTGGGAAACAAATACTAGCTCGCCTTACAAGAAACACACTCTGCTTTTGAGAAAAGAGCACTCTTCTAATCTACTGTTTTTCCTATAGGGCCAGAACAGTGAGCTTGCTCAGAACAATAGAACTGTGCTTCAGACACACGGGCCATATCTAGTTCAACTCTGCTTAGGAAACTGACAAGAACAGTAGCTTCTCTTCAGTCCAATACACTGTACATGCTGGGAACAGACGCAAGTGCTATTTGCACTGTGTATGGCAAATGGAGCACAATAGTGACTCTTCTTACCAGAAAACAACTCTTGCTTGTAGGAGCAGAAACTGCATGTGATTCAACTCCATTTCTGACTGGGAAACAAATACTAGCTTGCCTTACAAGAAACATACTCTGCTTTTGAGAAAAGAGCACACTTCTAATCTACTATGTTTTCTATAGGGCCAGAACAGTGAGCTTGCTCAGAACAAAAGAACTGTGCTTCCGACACAAGGGCCATATCTAGTTCAACTCTGCTTAGGAAACTGACAAGAACAGTAGCTTCTCGTCAGTCCAATACACTGTACTTGCTGGGCACAGATGTGAGTGCTATTTGCACTGATTATGGCAATGGGAGCTCAATTGTGACTGTTCTTAGCAGAAAACAACTCTTGCTAGTAGGACCAGAAACTGCATGTGAATCAACTCCGTTTACGACTGGGAAACAAACACTAGATCGTCTTACAACAAACACACTCTGCTTTTGAGAAAAGAGCACTCTTCTACTCTACTGTGATTCCTATAGGGCCAGAAGAGTGAGCTTGCTCAGAACAAAGGAACTGTGCTTCCGACACACGGGCCATATCTAGTTCAAATCTGCTTAGGAAACTGACAAGAACAGTAGCGTCTCTTCAGTCCAATACACTGTACTTGCTGGAAAGAGACGCTAGAGCTATTTGCAGTGTGTATGGCAAATGGAGTGCAATAGTGACTCTTCTTACCAGAAAACAACTTGTACTCGTAGGACCAGAAACTGCATGTGATTCAAC
Source organism: Peromyscus eremicus (assembly GCF_949786415.1). Lineage (NCBI taxonomy): Eukaryota > Metazoa > Chordata > Mammalia > Rodentia > Cricetidae > Peromyscus > Peromyscus eremicus. The sequence continues at coordinate 94,195 of NW_026734692.1, read as the reverse complement.
TCCATTTCTGACGGGGAAACAAATACTAGCTCGCCTTACAAGAAACACACTCTGCTTTTGAGAAAAGAGCACTCTTCTAATCTACTGTGTTTCCTATAGGGCCAGAACAGTGAGCTTGCTCAGAACAAAGGAACTGTGCTTCCGACACACGGGCCATATCTAATTCAACTCTGCATAGGAAACTGACAAGAACAGTAGCTTCTCTTCAGTCCAATACACTGTACTTGCTGGGAACAGACGCTAGTGCTATTTGCACTGTGTATGGCAAATTGAGCGCAATAGTGGGTCTTCTTACCAGAAAACAACTCTTGTTTGTAGGAGAAGAAACTGCATGTGATTCAACTCCATTTCTGACTGGGAAACAAATACTAGCTCGCCTTACAACAAACACACTCTGCTTTTGAGAAAAGAGCACTCTTCTACTCTACTGTGATTCATATTGGGCCAGAACAGTGAGCTTGCTCAGAACAAAGGAACTGTGCTTCCGACACACGGGCCATATCTAGTTCAACTCTGCTTAGGAAACTGACAAGAACAGTAGCTTCTCTTCAGTCCAATACACTGTACTTGCTGGGAACAGTCGCTAGTGCTATTTGCACTGTGTAGGGCAAATGGAGCGCAATAGTGACTCTTCTTACCAGAAAACAACTCTTGCTCATAGGACCAGAAACTGCATGTGATTCAACTCCATTTCTGACTGGGAAACAAATACTAGCTCGCCTTACAAGAAACACACTCTGCTTTTGAGAAAAGAGCACTCTTCTAATCTACTGTGTTTCCTATAGGGCCAGAACAGTGAGCTTGCTCAGAACAATAGAACTGTGCGTCCAACACACGGGCCATATCTAGTTCAACTCTGCTTAGGAAACTGACAAGAACAGTAGCTTCTCTTCAGTCCAATACACTGTACTTGCTGGGCACAGACGCGAGTGCTATCTGCACTGTGTATGGCAATGGGAGCGCAATCGTGACTCTTCTTAGCAGAAAACAACTCTTGCTAGTAGGACCAGAAACTGCATGTGATTCAACTCCGTTTACGACTGGGAAACAAACAGTACGTCGCCTTACAAGAAACACACTCTGCTTTTGAGAAAAGAGCACTCTTCTACTCTACTGTGATTCCTATATGGCCAGAAGAGTGAGCTTGCTCAGAACAAAGGAACTGTGCTTCCGACACACGGGCCATATCTAGTTCAACTCTGCTTAGGAAACTGACAAGAACAGTAGCTTCTCTTCAGTCCAATACACTGTACTTGCTGGGAACAGACGCTAGTACTATTTGCACTGTGTATGGCAAATGGATCTCAATAGTGACTCTTCTTACCAGAAAACAACTCTTGCTTGTAGGAGCAGAACCTGCATGTGATTCAACTCCTTTTCTGACTGGGAAACAAATACTAGCTCTCCTTACAAGAAACATACTCTGCTATAGAGAAAAGAGCACTCTTCTACTCTACTGTGTTTCCTTAGGGCCAGAACAGTGAGCTTGCTCAGAACAAAAGAACTGTGCTTCCGACACAGGGGCCATATCTAGTACAACTCTGCTTAGGAAACTGACAAGAACAGTAGCTTCTCTTCAGTCCATTAAACTGTACTTGCTGGGAACAGACACGAGTGCTATTTGCGCTGTGTATGGCAAAGGGAGAGCAATCGTGACTGTTCTTAGCAGAAAACAACTCTTGCTAGTAGGACCAGAAACTGCATGTGATTCAACTCCATTTACGACTGGGAAACAAACACTAGCTCGTCTTACAAGAAACACACTCCTCTTTAGAGTAAAGAGCACTCTTCTACTCTACTGTGATTCCTATAGTGCCAGAACAGTGAGCTTGCTCAGAACAAAGGAACTGTGCTTCCGACACACGGGCCATATCTAGTTCAACTCTGCTTAGGAAACTGACAAGAAGAGTAGCTTCTCTTCAGTCCAATACACTGTGCAAGCTGGGAACAGACACTAGTGCTATTTGCACTGTGTATTGCATATATAGCGCAATAGTGACTCTTCTTACCAGAAAACAACTCTTGCTTGTAGGAGCAGAAACTGCATGTGATTCAACTCCATTTCTGACTGGGAAACAAATACTAGCTCGCCTTACAAGAAACACACTCTGCTTGTGAGAAAAGAGCACTCTTCTATTCTACTGTGTTTCCTATAGGGCCAGAACAGTGAGCTTGCTCAGAACAAAGGAACTGTGCTTCCGACACACGGGCCATATCTAGTTCAACTCTGCTTAGGAAACTGACAAGAACAGTAGCTTCTCTTCAGTCCAATACACTGTACTTGCTGGGAACAGACGCTAGTGCTATTTGCACTGTGTATGGCAAATGGAGCGCAATAGTGACTCTTCTTACCAGAAAACAACTCTTGCTTGTAGGAGCAGAAACTGCATGTGATTCAACTCCATTTCTGACTGGGAAACAAATACTAGCTCACCTTACAAGAAACATACTCTGCTTTTGAGAAAATAGCACTCTTCTAATCTACTGTGTTTCCTATAGGGCCAGAACAGTGAGCTTGCTCAGAACAAAAGAACTGTGCTTCCTACACACGGGCCATATCTAGTTCAACTCTGCTTAGGAAACTGACAAGAACAGTAGCTTCTCTTCAGTCCAATACACTGTACTTGCTGGGCACAGACGCGAATGCTATTTGCACTGAGTATCGCAATGGGAGCACAATTGTGACTGTTCTTAGCAGAAAATAACTTTTGCTAGTAGGACCAGAAACTGCATGTGATTCAACTCAGTTTACGACTGGGAAAAAAACACTAGCTCGCCTTACAAGAAACACACTCTGCTTTTGAGGAAAGAGCACTCTTCTAATCTACTGTGATTCCTATATGGTCAGATCAGTGAGCTTGCTCAGAACAAAGGAACTGTGCTTCCGACACACGGGCCATATCTAGTTCAACTCTGCTTAGGAAACTGACAAGAACAGTAGCTTCTCTTCAGTCCAATACACTGTACTTGCTGGTAACAGTCGCTAGTGCTATTTGCACTGTGTATGGCAAATGGAGCACAATAGTGAATCTTCTTACCAGAAAACAACTCTTGCTCATAGGACCAGAATCTGCATGTGATTCAACTCCATTTCTGACTGGGAAACAAATACTAGTTCGCCTTACAAGAAACACACTCTGCTTTTGAGAAAAGAGCACTCTTCTAATCTACTGTGTTTCCTATAGGGCCAGAACAGTGAGCTTGCTCAGAACAATAGAACTGTGCGTCCAACCCACGGGCCACATCTAGTTCAACTCTGCGTAGGAAACTGACAAGAACAGTAGCTTCTCTTCAGTCCAATACACTGTACTTGCTGTTAAAAGTCGCTAGTGCTATTTGCACTGTGTATGGCAAATGGAGCTCAATAGTGACTCTTCTTACCAGAAAACAACTCTTGCTTGTAGGAGCAGAACCTGCATGTGATTCAACTCCATTTCTGACTGGGAAACAAATACTAGCTCTCCTTACAAGAAACATACTCTGCTATAAAGAAAAGAACACTCTTCTACTCTACTGTGTTTCCTTAGGGCCAGAACAGTGACCTTGCTCAGAACAAAAGAACTGTGCTTCCGAAACAGGGGCCATATCTAGTACAACTCTGCTTTGGAAACTGACAAGAACAGTAGCTTCTCTTCAGTCCAATACACTGTACTTGCTGGGAACAGACACGAGTGCTATTTGCACTGTGTATGGCAATGGGAGCGCAATCGTGACTGTTCTTAGCAGAAAACAACTCTTGCTAGTAGGACCAGAAACTGCATGTGATTCAACTCCATTTACGACTGGGAAACAAACACTAGCTCGCCTTACAAGAAACACACTCTGCTTTTGAGTAAAGAGCACTCTTCTACTCTACTGTGATTCCTATAGTGCCAGAACAGTGAGCTTGCTCAGAACAAAGGAACTGTGCTTCCGACACACGGGCCATATCTAGTTCAACTCTGCTTAGGAAACTGACAAGAAGAGTAGCTTCTCTTCAGTCCAATACACTGTGCAAGCTGGGAACAGACACTAGTGCTATTTGCACTGTGTATTGCAAATGGAGCGCAATAGTGACTCTTCTTACCAGAAAACAACTCTTTCTTGTAGGAGCAGAAACTGCATGTGATTCAACTCCATTTCTGACTGGGAAACAAATACTAGCTCGCCTTACAAGAAACACACTCTGCTTTTGAGAAAAGAGCACTCTTCTATTCAACTGTGTTTCCTATAGGGCCAGAACAGTGAGCTTGCTCAGAACAAAGGAACTGTGCTTCCGACACACGGGCCATATCTAGTTCAACTCTGCTTAGGAAACTGACAAGAACAGTAGCTTCTCTTCAGTCCAATACACTGTACTTGCTGGGAACAGACGCTAGTGCTATTTGCACTGTGTATGGCAAATGGAGCGCAATAGTGACTCTTCTTACCAGAAAACAACTCTTGCTTGTAGGAGCAGAAACTGCATGTGATTCAACTCCATTTCTGACTGGGAAACAAATACTAGCTCGCCTTACAAGAAACATACTCTGCTTTTGAGAAAAGAGCACTCTTCTAATCTACTGTGTTTCCTATAGGGCCAGAACAGTGAGCTTGCTCAGAACAAAAGAACTGTGCTTCCGACACAGGGGCCATATCTAGTTCAACTCTGCTTAGGAAACTGACAAGAACAGTAGCTTCTCTTCAGTCCAATACACTGTACTTGCTGGGCACAGACACGAATGCTATTTGCACTGAGTATCGCAATGGGAGCACAATTGTGACTGTTCTTAGCAGAAAACAACTCTTGCTAGTAGGAACAGAAACTGCATGTGATTCAACTCCGTTTATGACTGGGAAAAAAACACTAGCTCGCCTTACAAGAAACACACTCTGCTTTTGAGAAAAGAGCACTCTTCTAATCTACTGTGTTTCCTATATGGTCAGATCAGTGAGCTTGCTCAGAACAAAGGAACTGTGCTTCCGACACAAGGGCCATATCTAGTTCAACTCTGCTTAGGAAACTGACAAGAACAGTAGCTTCTCTTCAGTCTAATACACTGTACTTGCTGGTAACAGTCGCTAGTGCTATTTGCACTGTGTATGGCAAATGGAGCACAATAGTGAATCTTCTTACCAGAAAACAACTCTTGCTCATAGGACCAGAAACTGCATGTGATTCAACTCCATTTCTGACTGGGAAACAAATACTAGCTCGCCTTACAAGAAACACACTCTGCTTTGGAAAAAAGAGCACTCTTCTAATCTACTGTTTTTCCTATAGTGCCAGAACAGTGAGCTTGCTCAGAACAATAGAACTGTGCGTCCAACACACGGGCCATATCTAGTTCAACTCTGCTTGAAACTGACAAGAACAGTAGCTTCTCTTCAGTCCAATACACTGTACTTGCTGGGCACAGACGCGAGTGCTATTTGCACTGAGTATGGCAATGGGAGCGCAATTGTGACTGTTCTTAGCAGAAAACAACTCTTGCTAGTAGGACCAGAAACTGCATGTGATTCAACTCCGTTTACGACTGGGAAACAAACACTAGCTCACCTTACAAGAAACACACTCTGCTTTTGAGTAAAGAGCACTCTTCTACTCTACTGTGATTCCTATAGTGCCAGAACAGTGAGCTTGCTCAGAACAAAGGAACTGTGCTTCTGACACACGGGCCATGTCTAGTTCAACTCTGCTTAGGAAACTGACAAGAGCAGTATCTTCTCTTCAGTCCAATACACTGTACTTGCTGGGAACAGACGCTAGTGCTATTTGCACTGTGTATGGCAAATGGAGCGCAATAGTGACTCTTCTTACCAGAAAACAACTCTTGCTTGTAGAAGCAGAAACTGCATGTGATTCAACTCCATTTCTGACTGGGAAACAAATACAGGTCGTCTTACAAGAAACATACTCTGCTTTTGAGAAAAGAGCACTCTTCTAATCTACTGTGTTTCCTATAGGGCCAGAACAGTGAGCTTGCTCAGAAAAAAAGAACTGTGCTTCCGACACACAGGCCATATCTAGTTCAACTCTGCTTAGGAAACTGACAAGAACAGTAGCTTCTCTTCAGTCCAATACACTGTACTTGCTGTGAACAGACGCTAGTGCTATTTGCACTGTGTATGGCACATGGAGCGCAATAGTGACTCTTCTTAACAGAAAACAACTCTTGCTTGTAGGAGCAGAAACTGCATGTGATTCAACTCCATTTCTGACTGGGAAACAAATACTAGGTCGCCTTACAAGAAACATACTCTGCTTTTGAGAAAAGAGCACTCTTCTACTCTACTGTGTTTCCTATAGGGCCAGAACAGTGAGCTTGCTCAGAACAAAAGAACTGTGCTTACGACACACGGGCCATATCTAGTTCAACTCTGCTTAGGAAACTGACAAGAACAGTATCTTCTCTTCAGTCCAATACACTGTACTTCCTGGGCACAGACACGTGTGCTATTTGCGCTGAGTATGGCAATGGGAGCGCAACTGTGACTGTTCTTAGCAGAAAACAACTCTTGCTAGTAGGACCAGAAACTGCATGTGATTCAACTCCGTTTACTACTGGGAAACAAACACTAGATCGCCTTACAACAAACACACTCTGCTTTTGAGAAAAGAGCACTCTTCTACTCTACTGTGATTCCTATAGGGCCAGAAGAATGAGCTTGCTCAGAACAAAGGAACTGTGCTTTCCACACACGGGTCATATCTAGTTCAAATCTGCTTACGAAACTGACAAGAACAGTAGCGTCTCTTCAGTCCAATACACTGTCCTTGCTGGGAACAGAAGCTAGAGCTATTTGCACTGTGTATGGCAAATGGAGTGCAATAGTGACTCTTTTTACCAGAAAACAACTCGTGCTCGGAGGACCAGAAACTGCATGTGATTCAATTCCATTTCTGACTGGGAAACAAATACTAGCTCGCCTTACAAGAAACACACTCTGCTTTTGAGAAAAGAGCACTCTTCTAATCTACTGTGTTTCCTATAGTGCCAGAACAGTGAGCTTACTCAGAACAAAGGAACTGTGCTTCCGACACACGGGCCATACCTAGTTCAACTCTGCTTAGGAAACTGACAAGAAGAGTAGCTTCTCTTCAGTCCAATACACTGTACATGCTGGGAACAGACGCTAGTGCTATTTGCACTGTGTATTGCAAATGGAGCGCAATAGTGACTCTTCTTACCAGAAAACAACTCTTGCTTGTAGGAGGAGAAACTGCATGTGATTCAACTCCATTTCTGACTGGGAAACAAATTCTAGCTCGCCTTACAAGAAACATACTCTGCTTTTGAGAAAAGAGCACTCTTCTAATCTACTGTGTTTCCTATAGGGCCAGAACAGTGAGCTTGCTCAGAACAAAGGAACTGTGCTTCTGACACACGGGCCATATCTAGTTCAACTCTGCTTAGGAAACTGACAAGAAGAGTAGCTTCTCTTCAGTCCAATACACTGTACATGCTGGGAACAGAAGCTAGTGCTATTTGCACTGTGTATTGCAAATGGAGCACAATAGTGACTCTTCTTACCAGAAAACAACTCTTGCTTGTAGGAGCAGAAACTGCATGTGATTCAAACCCCATTTCTGACTGGGAAACAAATACCAGCTCGCCTTACAAGAAACATACTCTGCTTTTGAGAAAAGAGCACTCTTCTAATCTACTCTGTTTCCTATAGGGCCAGAACAGTGAGCTTGCTCAGAACAAAAGAACTGTGCTTCCGACACACGGGCCATATCTAGTTCAACTCTGCTTAGGAAACTGACAAGAACAGTATCTTCTCTTCAGTCCAATACACTGTACTTGCTGGGAACAGATGCTAGTGCTATTTGCACTGTGTATGGCAAATGGAGCGCAATAATGACTCTTCTTACCAGAAAACAACTCTTGCTTGTAGAAGCAGAAACTGCATGTGATTCAACTCCATTTCTGACTGGGAAACAAATACAGGTCGTCTTACAAGAAACATACTCTGCTTTTGAGAAAAGAGCACTCTTCTAATCTACTGTGTTTCCTATAGGGCCAGAACAGTGAGCTTGCTCAGAAAAAAAGAACTGTGCTTCCGACACACGGGCCATATCTAGTTCAACTCTGCTTAGGAAACTGACAAGAACAGTAGCTTCTCTTCAGTCCAATACACTGTACTTCCTGGGCACAGACGCGAGTGCTATTTGCACTGAGTATGGCAATGGGAGCGCAACTGTGACTGTTCTTAGCAGAAAACAACTCTTGCTTAGGACCAGAAACTGCATGTGATTCAACTCCGTTTACTACTGGGAAACAAATACTAGCTCGCCTTACAAGAAACACACTCTGCTTTTGAGTAAAGAGCACTCTTCTACTCTACTGTGATTCCTATAGTGCCTGAACAGTGAGCTTGCTCAGAACAAAGGAACTGTGCTTCCGACACAAGGGCCATATCTAGTTCAACTCTGCTTAGGAAACTGACAAGAAGAGTAGCTTCTCTTCAGTCCAATACACTGTGCATGCTGGGAACAGACGCTAGTGCTATTTGCACTGTGTATTGCAAATGGTGCGCAATAGTGACTCTTCTTACCAGAAAACAACTCTTGCTTGTAGGAGCAGAAACTGCATGTGATTCAACTCCATTTCTGACTGGGAAACAAATACTAGCTCGCCTTACAAGAAACCTACTCTGCTTTTGAGAAAAGAGCACTCTTCTAATCTACTCTGTTTCCTATAGGGCCAGAACAGTGAGCTTGCTCAGAACAAAAGAACTGTGCTTCCGACATGGGCCATATCTAGTTCAACTCTGCTTAGGAAACTCACAAGAACAGTAGCTTCTCTTCAGTCCAATACACTGTACTTGCTCGGAACAGACGCGAGTGCTATTTGCACTGTGTATGGCAATGGGAGTCAATCGTGACTGTTCTTAGCAGAAAACAACTCTTGCTAGTAGGACAAGAAACTTCATGTGATTCAACTCCGTTTACGACTGGGAAACAAACACTAGCTCGCCTTACAAGAAAAACACTCTGCTTTTGAGAAAAGAGCACTCTTCTAATCTACTGTGTTTCCTATATGGTCAGATCAGTGAGCTTGCTCAGAACAAAGGAACTGTGCTTCCGACACATGGGCCATATCTAGTTCAACTCTGCTTAGGAAACTGACAAGAACAGTAGCTTCTCTTCAGTCCAATACACTGTACTTGCTGGAACTGTCGCTAGTGCTATTTGCACTGTGTATGGCAAATGGAGCGCAATAGTGAATCTTCTTACCAGAAAACAACTCTTGCTCATAGGACCAGAAACTGCATGTGATTCAACTCCATTTCTGACTGGGAAACAAATACTAGCTCGCCTTACAAGAAACACACTCTGCTTTTGAGAAAAGAGCACTCTTCTAATCTACTGTGTTTCCTATAGGGCCAGAACAGTGAGCTTGCTCAGAACAATAGAACTGTGCGTCCAACCCACGGGCCATATCTAGTTCAACTCTGCTTAGGAAACTGACAAGAACAGTAGCTTCTCTTCAGTCCAATACACTGTACTTGCTGGTAAAAGTCGCTAGTGCTATTTACACTGTGTATGGCAAATGGAGCGCAATAGTGAATCTTCTTACCAGAAAACAACTCTTGCTCATAGGACCAGAAACTGCATGTGATTCAACTCCATTTCTGACTGGGAAACAAATACTAGCTCGCCTTACAAGAAACACACTCTGCTTTTGAGAAAAGAGCACTCTTCTAATCTACTGTTTTTCATATAGGGCCAGAACAGTGAGCTTGCTCAGAACAAAAGAACTGTGCTTCCGACACACGGGCCATATCTAGTTCAACTCTGCTTAGGAAACTGACAAGAAGAGTAGCTTCTCTTCAGTCCAATACACTGTACATGCTGGGAACAGAAGCTAGTGCTATTTGCACTGTGTATTGCAAATGGAGCACAATAGTGACTCTTCTTACCAGAAAACAACTCTTGCTTGTAGGAGCAGAAACTGCATGTGATTCAAACCCCATTTCTGACTGGGAAACAAATACTAGCTCGCCTTACAAGAAACATACTCTGCTTTTGAGAAAAGAGCACTCTTCTAATCTACTCTGTTTCCTATAGGGCCAGAACAGTGAGCTTGCTCAGAACAAAAGAACTGTGCTTCCGACACACGGGCCATATCTAGTTCAACTCTGCTTAGGAAACTGACAAGAACAGTATCTTCTCTTCAGTCCAATACACTGTACTTGCTGGGAACAGACGCTAGTGCTATTTGCACTGTGTATGGCAAATGGAGCGCAATAATGACTCTTCTTACCAGAAAACAACTCTTGCTTGTAGAAGCAGAAACTGCATGTGATTCAACTCCATTTCTGACTGGGAAACAAATACAGGTCGTCTTACAAGAAACATACTCTGCTTTTGAGAAAAGAGCACTCTTCTAATCTACTGTGTTTTCTATAGGGCCAGAACAGTGAGCTTGCTCAGAAAAAAAGAACTGTGCTTCTGACACACAGGCCATATCTAGTTCAACTCTGCTTAGGAAACTGACAAGAACAGTAGCTTCTCTTCAGTCCAATACACTGTACTTGCTGGGAACAGACGCTAGTGCTATTTGCACTGTGTATGGCACATGGAGCGCAATAGTGACTCTTCTTACCAGAAAACAACTCTTGCTTGTAGGAGCAGAAACTGCATGTGATTCAACTCCATTTCTGACTGGGAAACAAATACTAGGTCGCCTTACAAGAAACATACTCTGCTTTTGAGAAAAGAGCACTCTTCTACTCTACTGTGTTTCCTATAGGGCCAGAACAGTGAGCTTGCTCAGAACAAAAGAACTGTGCTTACGACACACGGGCCATATCTAGTTCAACTCTGCTTAGGAAACTGACAAGAACAGTATCTTCTCTTCAGTCCAATACACTGTACTTCCTGGGCACAGACACGTGTGCTATTTGCGCTGAGTATGGCAATGGGAGCGCAACTGTGACTGTTCTTAGCAGAAAACAACTCTTGCTAGTAGGACCAGAAACTGCATGTGATTCAACTCCGTTTACTACTGGGAAACAAACACTAGATCGCCTTACAACAAACACACTCTGCTTTTGAGAAAAGAGCACTCTTCTACTCTACTGTGATTCCTATAGGGCCAGAAGAATGAGCTTGCTCAGAACAAATGAACTGTGCTTTCCACACACGGGCCATATCTAGTTCAAATCTGCTTAGGTAACTGACAAGAACTGTAGCGTCTCTTCAGTCCAATACACTGTACTTGCTGGGAACAGACGCTAGAGCTATTTGCACTGTGTATGGCAAATGGAGTGCAATAGTGACTCTTTTTACCAGAAAACAACTCGTGCTCGGAGGACCAGAAACTGCATGTGATTCAATTCCATTTCTGACTGGGAAACAAATACTAGCTCGCCTTACAAGAAACACACTCTGCTTTTGAGAAAAGAGCACTCTTCTAATCTACTGTGTTTCCTATAGTGCCAGAACAGTGAGCTTGCTCAGAACAAAGGAACTGTGCTTCCGACACACGGGCCATATCTAGTTCAACTCTGCTTAGGAAACTGACAAGAAGAGTAGCTTCTCTTCAGTCCAATACACTGTACATGCTGGGAACAGACGCTAGTGCTATTTGCACTGTGTATTGCAAATGGAGCGCAATAGTGACTCTTCTTACCAGAAAACAACTCTTGCTTGTAGGAGGAGAAACTGCATGTGATTCAACTCCATTTCTGACTGGGAAACAAATTCTAGCTCGCCTTACAAGAAACATACTCTGCTTTTGAGAAAAGAGCACTCTTCTAATCTACTGTGTTTCCTATAGGGCCAGAACAGTGAGCTTGCTCAGAACAAAGGAACTGTGCTTCTGACACACGGGCCATATCTAGTTCAACTCTGCTTAGGAAACTGACAAGAAGAGTAGCTTCTCTTCAGTCCAATACACTGTACATGCTGGGAACAGAAGCTAGTGCTATTTGCACTGTGCATTGCAAATGGAGCACAATAGTGACTCTTCTTACCAGAAAACAACTCTTGCTTGTAGGAGCAGAAACTGCATGTGATTCAAACCCCATTTCTGACTGGGAAACAAATACTAGCTCGCCTTACAAGAAACATACTCTGCTTTTGAGAAAAGAGCACTCTTCTAATCTACTCTGTTTCCTATAGGGCCAGAACAGTGAGCTTGCTCAGAACAAAAGAACTGTGCTTCCGACACACGGGCCATATCTAGTTCAACTCTGCTTAGGAAACTGACAAGAACAGTATCTTCTCTTCAGTCCAATACACTGTACTTGCTGGGAACAGACGCTAGTGCTATTTGCACTGTGTATGGCAAATGGAGCGCAATAATGACTCTTCTTACCAGAAAACAACTCTTGCTTGTAGAAGCAGAAACTGCATGTGATTCAACTCCATTTCTGACTGGGAAACAAATACAGGTCGTCTTACAAGAAACATACTCTGCTTTTGAGAAAAGAGCACTCTTCTAATCTACTGTGTTTCCTATAGGGCCAGAACAGTGAGCTTGCTCAGAAAAAAAGAACTGTGCTTCCGACACACGGGCCATATCTAGTTCAACTCTGCTTAGGAAACTGACAAGAACAGTAGCTTCTCTTCAGTCCAATACACTGTACTTCCTGGGCACAGACGCGAGTGCTATTTGCACTGAGTATGGCAATGGGAGCGCAACTGTGACTGTTCTTAGCAGAAAACAACTCTTGCTAGTAGGACCATAAACTGCATGTGATTCAACTCCGTTTACGACTGGGAAACAAATTCTAGCTCGCCTTACAAGAAACACACTCTGCTTTTGAGTAAAGAGCACTCTTCTACTCTACTGTGATTCCTATAGTGCCTGAACAGTGAGCTTGCTCAGAACAAAGGAACTGTGCTTCCGACACAAGGGCCATATCTAGTTCAACTCTGCTTAGGAAACTGACGAGAAGAGTAGCTTCTCTTCAGTCCAATACACTGTGCATGCTGGGAACAGACGCTAGTGCTATTTGCACTGTGTATTGCAAATGGTGCGCAATAGTGACTCTTCTTACCAGAAAACAACTCTTGCTTGTAGGAGCAGAAACTGCATGTGATTCAACTCCATTTCTGACTGGAAAACAAATACTAGCTCACCTTACAAGAAACCTACTCTGCTTTTGAGAAAAGAGCACTCTTCTAATCTACTCTGTTTCCTATAGGGCCAGAACAGTGAGCTTGCTCAGAACAAAAGAACTGTGCTTCCGACACATGGGCCATATCTAGTTCAACTCTGCTTAGGAAACTGACAAGAACAGTAGCTTCTCTTCAGTCCAATACACTGTACTTGCTCGGAACAGACGCGAGTGCTATTTGCACTGTGTATGGCAATGGGAGTCAATCGTGACTGTTCTTAGCAGAAAACAACTCTTGCTAGTAGGACCAGAAACTTCATGTGATTCAACTCCGTTTACGACTGGGAAACAAACACTAGCTCGCCTTACAAGAAAAACACTCTGCTTTTGAGAAAAGAGCACTCTTCTAATCTACTGTGTTTCCTATATGGTCAGATCAGTGAGCTTGCTCAGAACAAAGGAACTGTGCTTCCGACACATGGGCCATATCTAGTTCAACTCTGCTTAGGAAACTGACAAGAACAGTAGCTTCTCTTCAGTCCAATACACTGTACTTGCTGGAACTGTCGCTAGTGCTATTTGCACTGTGTATGGCAAATGGAGCGCAATAGTGAATCTTCTTACCAGAAAACAACTCTTGCTCATAGGACCAGAAACTGCATGTGATTCAACTCCATTTCTGACTGGGAAACAAATACTAGCTTGCCTTACAAGAAACACACTCTGCTTTTGAGAAAAGAGCACTCTTCTAATCTACTGTGTTTCCTATAGGGCCAGAACAGTGAGCTTGCTCAGAACAATAGAACTGTGCGTCCAACCCACGGGCCATATCTAGTTCAACTCTGCTTAGGAAACTGACAAGAACAGTAGCTTCTCTTCAGTCCAATACACTGTACTTGCTGGTAAAAGTCGCTAGTGCTATTTACACTGTGTATGGCAAATGGAGCGCAATAGTGACTCTTCTTACCAGAAAACAACTCTTGCTCATAGGACCAGAAACTGCATGTGATTCAACTCCATTTCTGACTGGGAAACAAATACTAGCTCGCCTTACAAGAAACACACTCTGCTCTTGAGAAAAGAGCACTCTTCTAATCTACTGTTTTTCATATAGGGCCAGAACAGTGAGCTTGCTCAGAACAATAGAACTGTGCTTCTGATACAAGGGCCATATCTAGTTCAACTCTGCTTGAAACTGACAAGAACAGTAGCTTCTTTTCAGTCCAATACACTGTACTTGCTGGGCACAGACGCGAGTGCTATTTGCACTGAATATGGCAATGGGAGCGCAATTGTGACTGTTCTTCGCAGAAAACAACTCTTGCTAGTAGGACCAGAAAATGCATGTGATTCAACTCCGTTTACGACTGGGAAACAAATACTAGGTCGTCTTACAAGAAACACACTCTGCTTTTGAGTAAAGAGCCCTCTTCTACTCTACTGTGATTCCTATAGTGCCAGAACAGTGAGCTTGCTCAGAACAAAGGAACTGTGCTTCCGACACACGGGCCATATCTAGTTCAACTCTGCTTAGGAAACTGACAAGAAGAGTAGCTTCTCTTCAGTCCAATACACTGTACATGCTTTGAACAGACGCTAGTGCTATTTGCACTGTGTATTGCAAATGGAGCGCAATAGTGACTCTTCTTACCAGAAAACAACTCTTGCTTGTAGGAGCAGAAACTGCATGTGATTCAAACCCCATTTCTGACTGGGAAACAAATACTAGCTCGCCTTACAAGAAACATACTCTGCTTTTGAGAAAAGAGCACTCTTCTAATCTACTCTGTTTCCTATAGGGCCAGAACAGTGAGCTTGCTCAGAACAAAAGAACTGTGCTTCCGACACACGGGCCATATCTAGTTCAACTCTGCTTAGGAAACTGACAAGAGCAGTATCTTCTCTTCAGTCCAATACACTGTACTTGCTGGGAACAGACGCTAGTGCTATTTGCACTGTGTATGGCAAATGGAGCGCAATAGTGACTCTTCTTACCAGAAAACAAGTCTTGCTTATTGGAGCAGAAACTGCATGTGATTCAACTCCATTTCTGACTGGGAAACAAATACTAGGTCGCCTTACAAGAAACATACTCTGCTTTTGAAAAAAGAGCACTCTTCTAATCTACTGTGTTTCCTATAGGGCCAGAACAGTGAGCTTGCTCAGAACAAAAGAACTGTGCTTCCGACACATGGGCCATATCTAGTTCAACTCTGCTTAGGAAACTGACAAGAACAGTAGCTTCTCTTCAGTCCAATACACAGTACTTCCTGGGCACAGAAGCGAGTGCTATTTGCACTGAGTATGGCAATGGGAGCGCAACTGTGACTGTTCTTAGCAGAAAACAACTCTTGCTAGTAGGACCAGAAACTGCATGTGATTCAACTCCGTTTACTACTGGGAAACAAACACTAGATCGCCTTACAACAAACACACTCTGCTTTTGAGAAAAGAGCACTCTTCTACTCTACTGTGATTCCTATAGGGCCAGAACAGTGAGCTTGCTCAGAAAAAGGAACTGTGCTTTCGACACACGGGCCATATCTAGTTCAAATCTGCTTAGGAAACTGACAAGAACAGTAGCGTCTCTTCAGTCCAATACACTGTACTTGCTGGGAACAGACGCTAGAGCTATTTGCACTGTGTATTGCAAATGGAGCACAATAGTGACTCTTCTTATCAGAAAACAACTCTTGCTTGTAGGAGCAGAAACTGCATGTGATTCAAACCCCATTTCTGACTGGGAAACAAATACTAGGTCGCCTTACAAGAAACATACTCTGCTTTTGAGAAAAGAGCACTCTTCTAATCTACTGTGTTTCCTATAGGGCCAGAACAGTGAGCTTGCTCAGAACAAAGGAACTGTGCTTCCGACACACGGGCCATATCTAGTTCAACTCTGCTTAGGAAACTGACAAGAAGAGTAGCTTCTCTTCAGTCCAATACACTGTACATGCTGGGAACAGACGCTAGTGCTATTTGCACTGTGTATTGCAAATGGAGCGCAATAGTGACTCTTCTTACCAGAAAACAACTCTTGCTTGTAGGAGGAGAAACTGCATGTGATTCAACTCCATTTCTGACTGGGAAACAAATTCTAGCTCGCCTTACAAGAAACATACTCTGCTTTTGAGAAAAGAGCACTCTTCTAATATACTGTGTTTCCTATAGGGCCAGAACAGTGAGCTTGCTCAGAACAAAGGAACTGTGCTTCCGACACACGGGCCATATCTAGTTCAACTCTGCTTAGGAAACTGACAAGAACAGTATCTTCTCTTCAGTCCAATACACTGTACTTGCTGGGAACAGACGCTAGTGCTATTTGCACTGTGTATGGCAAATGGAGCGCAATAATGACTCTTCTTACCAGAAAACAACTCTTGCTTGTAGAAGCAGAAACTGCATGTGATTCAACTCCATTTCTGACTGGGAAACAAATACAGGTCGTCTTACAAGAAACATACTCTGCTTTTGAGAAAAGAGCACTCTTCTAATCTACTGTGTTTCCTATAGGGCCAGAACAGTGAGCTTGCTCAGAAAAAAAGAACTGTGCTTCCGACACACGGGCCATATCTAGTTCAACTCTGCTTAGGAAACTGACAAGAACAGTAGCTTCTCTTCAGTCCAATACACTGTACTTCCTGGGCACAGACGCGAGTGCTATTTGCACTGAGTATGGCAATGGGAGCGCAACTGTGACTGTTCTTAGCAGAAAACAACTCTTGCTAGTAGGACCAGAAACTGCATGTGATTCAACTCCGTTTACGACTGGGAAACAAATTCTAGCTCGCCTTACAAGAAACACACTCTGCTTTTGAGTAAAGAGCACTCTTCTACTCTACTGTGATTCCTATAGTGCCTGAACAGTGAGCTTGCTCAGAACAAAGGAACTGTGCTTCCGACACAAGGGCCATATCTAGTTCAACTCTGCTTAGGAAACTGACAAGAAGAGTAGCTTCTCTTCAGTCCAATACACTGTGCATGCTGGGAACAGACGCTAGTGCTATTTGCACTGTGTATTGCAAATGGTGCGCAATAGTGACTCTTCTTACCAGAAAACAACTCTTGCTTGTAGGAGCAGAAACTGCATGTGATTCAACTACATTTCTGACTGGAAAACAAATACTAGCTTGCCTTACAAGAAACCTACTCTGCTTTTGAGAAAAGAGCACTCTTCTAATCTACTCTGTTTCCTATAGGGCCAGAACAGTGAGCTTGCTCAGAACAAAAGAACTGTGCTTCCGACACATGGGCCATATCTAGTTCAACTCTGCTTAGGAAACTGACAAGAACAGTAGCTTCTCTTCAGTCCAATACACTGTACTTGCTCGGAACAGACGCGAGTGCTATTTGCACTGTGTATGGCAATGGGAGTCAATCGTGACTGTTCTTAGCAGAAAACAACTCTTGCTAGTAGGACCAGAAACTTCATGTGATTCAACTCCGTTTACAACTGGGAAACAAACACTAGCTCGCCTTACAAGAAAAACACTCTGCTTTTGAGAAAAGAGCACTCTTCTAATCTACTGTGTTTCCTATATGGTCAGATCAGTGAGCTTGCTCAGAACAAAGGAACTGTGCTTCCGACACATGGGCCATATCTAGTTCAACTCTGCTTAGGAAACTGACAAGAACAGTAGCTTCTCTTCAGTCCAATACACTGTACTTGCTGGAACTGTCGCTAGTGCTATTTGCACTGTGTATGGCAAATGGAGCGCAATAGTGAATCTTCTTACCAGAAAACAACTCTTGCTCATAGGACCAGAAACTGCATGTGATTCAACTCCATTTCTGACTGGGAAACAAATACTAGCTCGCCTTACAAGAAACACACTCTGCTTTTGAGAAAAGAGCACTCTTCTAATCTACTGTGTTTCCTATAGGGCCAGAACAGTGAGCTTGCTCAGAACAATAGAACTGTGCGTCCAACCCACGGGCCATATCTAGTTCAACTCTGCTTAGGAAACTGACAAGAACAGTAGCTTCTCTTCAGTCCAATACACTGTACTTGCTGGTAAAAGTCCCTAGTGCTATTTACACTGTGTATGGCAAATGGAGCGCAATAGTGAATCTTCTTACCAGAAAACAACTCTTGCTCATAGGACCAGAAACTGCATGTGATTCAACTCCATTTCTGACTGGGAAACAAATACTAGCTCGCCTTACAAGAAACACACTCTGCTTTTGAGAAAAGAGCACTCTTCTAATCTACTGTTTTTCATATAGGGCCAGAACAGTGAGCTTGCTCAGAACAATAGAACTGTGCTTCTGATACACGGGCCATATCTAGTTCAACTCTGCTTGAAACTGACAAGAACAGTAGCTTCTTTTCAGTCCAATACACTGTACTTGCTGGGCACAGACGCGAGTGCTATTTGCACTGAATATGGCAATGGGAGCGCAATTGTGACTGTTCTTCGCAGAAAACAACTCTTGCTAGTAGGACCAGAAAATGCATGTGATTCAACTCCGTTTACGACTGGGAAACAAATACTAGGTCGTCTTACAAGAAACACACTCTGCTTTTGAGTAAAGAGCCCTCTTCTACTCTACTGTGATTCCTATAGTGCCAGAACAGTGAGCTTGCTCAGAACAAAGGAACTGTGCTTCCGACACACGGGCCATATCTAGTTCAACTCTGCTTAGGAAACTGACAAGAAGAGTAGCTTCTCTTCAGTCCAATACACTGTACATGCTTTGAACAGACGCTAGTGCTATTTGCACTGTGTATTGCAAATGGAGCGCAATAGTGACTCTTCTTACCAGAAAACAACTCTTGCTTGTAGGAGCAGAAACTGCATGTGATTCAAACCCCATTTCTGACTGGGAAACAAATACTAGCTCGCCTTACAAGAAACATACTCTGCTTTTGAGAAAAGAGCACTCTTCTAATCTACTCTGTTTCCTATAGGGCCAGAACAGTGAGCTTGCTCAGAACAAAGGAACTGTGCTTCCGACACATGGGCCATATCTAGTTCAACTCTGCTTAGGAAACTGACAAGAACAGTAGCTTCTCTTCAGTCCAATACACTGTACTTGCTGGAACTGTCGCTAGTGCTATTTGCACTGTGTATGGCAAATGGAGCGCAATAGTGAATCTTCTTACCAGAAAACAACTCTTGCTCATAGGACCAGAAACTGCATGTGATTCAACTCCATTTCTGACTGGGAAACAAATACTAGCTCGCCTTACAAGAAACACACTCTGCTTTTGAGAAAAGAGCACTCTTCTAATCTACTGTGTTTCCTATAGGGCCAGAAGAGTGAGCTTGCTCAGAACAATAGAACTGTGCGTCCAACCCAAGGGCCATATCTAGTTCAACTCTGCTTAGGAAACTGACAAGAACAGTAGCTTCTCTTCAGTCCAATACACTGTACTTGCTGGTAAAAGTCGCTAGTGCTATTTACACTGTGTATGGCAAATGGAGCGCAATAGTGAATCTTCTTACCAGAAAACAACTCTTGCTCATAGGACCAGAAACTGCATGTGATTCAACTCCATTTCTGACTGGGAAACAAATACTAGCTCGCCTTACAAGAAACACACTCTGCTTTTGAGAAAAGAGCACTCTTCTAATCTACTGTTTTTCATATAGGGCCAGAACAGTGAGCTTGCTCAGAACAATAGAACTGTGCTTCTGATACACGGGCCATATCTAGTTCAACTCTGCTTGAAACTGACAAGAACAGTAGCTTCTTTTCAGTCCAATACACTGTACTTGCTGGGCACAGACGCGAGTGCTATTTGCACTGAATATGGCAATGGGAGCGCAATTGTGACTGTTCTTAGCAGAAAACAACTCTTGCTAGTAGGACCAGAAAATGCATGTGATTCAACTCCGTTTACGACTGGGAAACAAATACTAGGTCGTCTTACAAGAAACACACTCTGCTTTTGAGTAAAGAGCCCTCTTCTACTCTACTGTGATTCCTATAGTGCCAGAACAGTGAGCTTGCTCAGAACAAAGGAACTGTGCTTCCGACACACGGGCCATATCTAGTTCAACTCTGCTTAGGAAACTGACAAGAAGAGTAGCTTCTCTTCAGTCCAATACACTGTACATGCTTTGAACAGACGCTAGTGCTATTTGCACTGTGTATTGCAAACGGAGCGCAATAGTGACTCTTCTTACCAGAAAACAACTCTTGCTTGTAGGAGCAGAAACTGCATGTGATTCAAACCCCATTTCTGACTGGGAAACAAATACTAGCTCGCCTTACAAGAAACATACTCTGCTTTTGAGAAAAGAGCACTCTTCTAATCTACTCTGTTTCCTATAGGGCCAGAACAGTGAGCTTGCTCAGAACAAAAGAACTGTGCTTCCGACACACGGGCCATATCTAGTTCAACTCTGCTTAGGAAACTGACAAGAGCAGTATCTTCTCTTCAGTCCAATACACTGTACTTGCTGGGAACAGACGCTAGTGCTATTTGCACTGTGTATGGCAAATGGAGCGCAATAGTGACTCTTCTTACCAGAAAACAAGTCTTGCTTATAGGAGCAGAAACTGCATGTGATTCAACTCCATTTCTGACTGGGAAACAAATACTAGGTCGCCTTACAAGAAACATACTCTGCTTTTGAAAAAAGAGCACTCTTCTAATCTACTGTGTTTCCTATAGGGCCAGAACAGTGAGCTTGCTCAGAACAAAAGAACTGTGCTTCCGACACATGGGCCATATCTAGTTCAACTCTGCTTAGGAAACTGACAAGAACAGTAGCTTCTCTTCAGTCCAATACACAGTACTTCCTGGGCACAGAAGCGAGTGCTATTTGCACTGAGTATGGCAATGGGAGCGCAACTGTGACTGTTCTTAGCAGAAAACAACTCTTGCTAGTAGGACCAGAAACTGCATGTGATTCAACTCCATTTACTACTGGGAAACAAACACTAGATCGCCTTACAACAAACACACTCTGCTTTTGAGAAAAGAGCACTCTTCTACTCTACTGTGATTCCTATAGGGCCAGAACAGTGAGCTTGCTCAGAAAAAGGAACTGTGCTTTCGACACACGGGCCATATCTAGTTCAAATCTGCTTAGGAAACTGACAAGAACAGTAGCTTCTCTTCAGTCCAATACACTGTACATGCTGGGAACAGACGCAGGTGCTATTTGCACTGCGTATGGCAAATGGAGCGCAATAGTGACTCTTCTTACCAGAAAACAAGTCTTGCTTATAGGAGGAGAAACTGCATGTGATTCAACTCCATTTCTGACTGGGAAACAAATTCTAGCTCGCCTTACAAGAAACATACTCTGCTTTTGAGAAAAGAGCACTCTTCTAATCTACTGTGTTTCCTATAGGGCCAGAACAGTGAGCTTGCTCAGAACAAAGGAACTGTGCTTCCGACACACGGGCCATATCTAGTTCAACTCTGCTTAGGAAACTGACAAGAAGAGTAGCTTCTCTTCAGTCCAATACACTGTACATGCTGGGAACAGAAGCTAGTGCTATTTGCACTGTGTATTGCAAATGGAGCACAATAGTGACTCTTCTTACCAGAAAACAACTCTTGCTTGTAGGAGCAGAAACTGCATGTGATTCAAACCCCATTTCTGACTGGGAAACAAATACCAGCTCGCCTTACAAGAAACATACTCTGCTTTTGAGAAAAGAGCACTCTTCTAATCTACTCTGTTTCCTATAGGGCCAGAACAGTGAGCTTGCTCAGAACAAAAGAACTGTGCTTCCGACCCACGGGCAATATCTAGTTCAACTCTGCTTAGGAAACTGACAAGAACAGTATCTTCTCTTCAGTCCAATACACTGTACTTGCTGGGAACAGACGCTAGTGCTATTTGCACTGTGTATGGCAAATGGAGCGCAATAATGACCTTTCTTACCAGAAAACAACTCTTGCTTGTAGAAGCAGAAACTGCATGTGATTCAACACCATTTCTGACTGGGAAACAAATACAGGTCGTCTTACAAGAAACATACTCTGCTTTTGAGAAAAGAGCACTCTTCTAATCTACTGTGTTTCCTATAGGGCCAGAACAGTGAGCTTGCTCAGAAAAAAAGAACTGTGCTTCCGACACACGGGCCATATCTAGTTCAACTCTGCTTAGGAAACTGACAAGAACAGTAGCTTCTCTTCAGTCCAATACACTGTACTTCCTGGGCACAGACGCGAGTGCTATTTGCACTGAGTATGGCAATGGGAGCGCAACTGTGACTGTTCTTAGCAGAAAACAACTCTTGCTAGTAGGACCAGAAACTGCATGTGATTCAACTCCGTTTACGACTGGGAAACAAATACTAGCTCGCCTTACAAGAAACACACTCTGCTTTTGAGTAAAGAGCACTCTTCTACTCTACTGTGATTCCTATAGTGCCTGAACAGTGAGCTTGCTCAGAACAAAGGAACTGTGCTTCCGACACAAGGGCCATATCTAGTTCAACTCTGCTTAGGAAACTGACAAGAAGAGTAGCTTCTCTTCAGTCCAATACACTGTGCATGCTGGGAACAGACGCTAGTGCTATTTGCACTGTGTATTGCAAATGGTGCGCAATAGTGACTCTTCTTACCAGAAAACAACTCTTGCTTGTAGGAGCAGAAACTGCATGTGATTCAACTCCATTTCTGACTGGGAAACAAATACTAGCTCGCCTTACAAGAAACATACTCTGCTTTTGAGAAAAGAGCACTCTTCTAATCTACTCTGTTTCCTATAGGGCCAGAACAGTGAGCTTGCTCAGAACAAAAGAACTGTGCTTCCGACACATGGGCCATATCTAGTTCAACTCTGCTTAGGAAACTGACAAGAACAGTAGCTTCTCTTCAGTCCAATACACTGTACTTGCTCGGAACAGACGCGAGTGCTATTTGCACTGTGTATGGCAATGGGAGTCAATCGTGACTGTTCTTAGCAGAAAACAACTCTTGCTAGTAGGACCAGAAACTGCATGTGATTCAACTCCGTTTACGACTGGGAAACAAATACTAGCTCGCCTTACAAGAAACACACTCTGCTTTTGAGTAAAGAGCACTCTTCTACTCTACTGTGATTCCTATAGTGCCTGAACAGTGAGCTTGCTCAGAACAAAGGAACTGTGCTTCCGACACATGGGCCATATCTAGTTCAACTCTGCTTAGGAAACTGACAAGAACAGTAGCTTCTCTTCAGTCCAATACACTGTACTTGCTGGAACTGTCGCTAGTGCTATTTGCACTGTGTATGGCAAATGGAGCGCAATAGTGAATCTTCTTACCAGAACAACTCTTGCTCATAGGACCAGAAACTGCATGTGATTCAACTCCATTTCTGACTGGGAAACAAATACTAGCTCGCCTTACAAGAAACACACTCTGCTTTTGAGAAAAGAGCACTCTTCTAATCTACTGTGTTTCCTATAGGGCCAGAACAGTGAGCTTGCTCAGAACAATGGAACTGTGCGTCCAACCCACGGGCCATATCTAGTTCAACTCTGCTTAGGAAACTGACAAGAACAGTAGCTTCTCTTCAGTCCAATACACTGTACTTGCTGGTAAAAGTCGCTAGTGCTATTTACACTGTGTATGGCAAATGGAGCGCAATAGTGAATCTTCTTACCAGAAAACAACTCTTGCTCATAGGACCAGAAACTGCATGTGATTCAACTCCATTTCTGACTGGGAAACAAATACTAGCTCGCCTTACAAGAAACACACTCTGCTTTTGAGAAAAGAGCACTCTTCTAATCTACTGTTTTTCATATAGGGCCAGAACAGTGAGCTTGCTCAGAACAATAGAACTGTGCTTCTGATACACGGGCCATATCTAGTTCAACTCTGCTTGAAACTGACAAGAACAGTAGCTTCTTTTCAGTCCAATACACTGTACTTGCTGGGCACAGACGCGAGTGCTATTTGCACTGAATATGGCAATGGGAGCGCAATTGTGACTGTTCTTAGCAGAAAACAACTCTTGCTAGTAGGACCAGAAAATGCATGTGATTCAACTCCGTTTACGACTGGGAAACAAATACTAGGTCGTCTTACAAGAAACACACTCTGCTTTTGAGTAAAGAGCCCTCTTCTACTCTACTGTGATTCCTATAGTGCCAGAACAGTGAGCTTGCTCAGAACAAAGGAACTGTGCTTCCGACACACGGGCCATATCTAGTTCAACTCTGCTTAGGAAACTGACAAGAAGAGTAGCTTCTCTTCAGTCCAATACACTGTACATGCTTTGAACAGACGCTAGTGCTATTTGCACTGTGTATTGCAAATGGAGCACAATAGTGACTCTTCTTACCAGAAAACAACTCTTGCTTGTAGGAGCAGAAACTGCATGTGATTCAAACCCCATTTCTGACTGGGAAACAAATACCAGCTCGCCTTACAAGAAACATACTCTGCTTTTGAGAAAAGAGCACTCTTCTAATCTACTCTGTTTCCTATAGGGCCAGAACAGTGAGCTTGCTCAGAACAAAAGAACTGTGCTTCCGACACACGGGCCATATCTAGTTCAACTCTGCTTAGGAAACTGACAAGAGCAGTATCTTCTCTTCAGTCCAATACACTGTACTTGCTGGGAACAGACGCTAGTGCTATTTGCACTGTGTATGGCAAATGGAGCGCAATAGTGACTCTTCTTACCAGAAAACAAGTCTTGCTTATAGGAGCAGAAACTGCATGTGATTCAACTCCATTTCTGACTGGGAAACAAATACTAGGTCGCCTTACAAGAAACATACTCTGCTTTTGAAAAAAGAGCACTCTTCTAATCTACTGTGTTTCCTATAGGGCCAGAACAGTGAGCTTGCTCAGAACAAAAGAACTGTGCTTCCGACACATGGGCCATATCTAGTTCAACTCTGCTTAGGAAACTGACAAGAACAGTAGCTTCTCTTCAGTCCAATACACTGTACTTCCTGGGCACAGAAGCGAGTGCTATTTGCACTGAGTATGGCAATGGGAGCGCAACTGTGACTGTTCTTAGCAGAAAACAACTCTTGCTAGTAGGACCAGAAACTGCATGTGATTCAACTCCGTTTACTACTGGGAAACAAACACTAGATCGCCTTACAACAAACACACTCTGCTTTTGAGAAAAGAGCACTCTTCTACTCTACTGTGATTCCTATAGGGCCAGAAGAGTGAGCTTGCTCAGAACAAAGGAACTGTGTTTTCCACACACGGGCCATATCTAGTTCAAATCTGCTTAGGAAACTGACAAGAACAGTAGCGTCTCTTCAGTCCAATACACTGTACTTGCTGGGAACAGACGCTAGAGCTATTTGCACTGTGTATGGCAAATGGAGTGCAATAGTGACTCTTTTTACCAGAAAACAACTCGTGCTCGGAGGACCAGAAACTGCATGTGATTCAATTCCATTTCTGACTGGGAAACAAATACTAGCTCGCCTTACAAGAAACACACTCTGCTTTTGAGAAAAGAGCACTCTTCTAATCTACTGTGTTTCCTATAGTGCCAGAACAGTGAGCTTGCTCAGAACAAAGGAACTGTGCTTCCGACACACGGGCCATATCTAGTTCAACTCTGCTTAGGAAACTGACAAGAAGAGTAGCTTCTCTTCAGTCCAATACACTGTACATGCTGGGAACAGAAGCTAGTGCTATTTGCACTGTGTATTGCAAATGGAGCACAATAGTGACTCTTCTTACCAGAAAACAACTCTTGCTTGTAGGAGCAGAAACTGCATGTGATTCAAACCCCATTTCTGACTGGGAAACAAATACTAGCTCGCCTTACAAGAAACATACTCTGCTTTTGAGAAAAGAGCACTCTTCTAATCTACTCTGTTTCCTATAGGGCCAGAACAGTGAGCTTGCTCAGAACAAAAGAACTGTGCTTCCGACACACGGGCCATATCTAGTTCAACTCTGCTTAGGAAACTGACAAGAACAGTATCTTCTCTTCAGTCCAATACACTGTACTTGCTGGGAACAGACGCTAGTGCTATTTGCACTGTGTATGGCAAATGGAGCGCAATAATGACTCTTCTTACCAGAAAACAACTCTTGCTTGTAGAAGCAGAAACTGCATGTGATTCAACTCCATTTCTGACTGGGAAACAAATACAGGTCGTCTTACAAGAAACATACTCTGCTTTTGAGAAAAGAGCACTCTTCTAATCTACTGTGTTTCCTATAGGGCCAGAACAGTGAGCTTGCTCAGAAAAAAAGAACTGTGCTTCCGACACACAGGCCATATCTAGTTCAACTCTGCTTAGGAAACTGACAAGAACAGTAGCTTCTCTTCAGTCCAATACACTGTACTTGCTGGGAACAGACGCTAGTGCTATTTGCACTGTGTATGGCACATGGAGCGCAATAGTGACTCTTCTTACCAGAAAACAACTCTTGCTTGTAGGAGCAGAAACTGCATGTGATTCAACTCCATTTCTGACTGGGAAACAAATACTAGGTCGCCTTACAAGAAACATACTCTGCTTTTGAGAAAAGAGCACTCTTCTACTCTACTGTGTTTCCTATAGGGCCAGAACAGTGAGCTTGCTCAGAACAAAAGAACTGTGCTTACGACACACGGGCCATATCTAGTTCAACTCTGCTTAGGAAACTGACAAGAACAGTATCTTCTCTTCAGTCCAATACACTGTACTTCCTGGGCACAGACACGTGTGCTATTTGCGCTGTGTATGGCAATGGGAGCGCAACTGTGACTGTTCTTAGCAGAAAACAACTCTTGCTAGTAGGACCAGAAACTGCATGTGATTCAACTCCGTTTACTACTGGGAAACAAACACTAGATCGCCTTACAACAAACACACTCTGCTTTTGAGAAAAGAGCACTCTTCTACTCTACTGTGATTCCTATAGGGCCAGAAGAGTGAGCTTGCTCAGAACAAAGGAACTGTGCTTTCCACACACGGGCCATATCTAGTTCAAATCTGCTTAGGAAACTGACAAGAACAGTAGCATCTCTTCAGTCCAATACACTGTACTTGCTGGGAACAGACGCTAGAGCTATTTGCACTGTGTATGGCAAATGGAGTGCAATAGTGACTCTTTTTACCAGAAAACAACTCGTGCTTGGAGGACCAGAAACTGCATGTGATTCAATTCCATTTCTGACTGGGAAACAAATACTAGCTCGCCTTACAAGAAACACATTCTGCTTTTGAGAAAAGAGCACTCTTCTAATCTACTGTGTTTCCTATAGTGCCAGAACAGTGAGCTTGCTCAGAACAAAGGAACTGTGCTTCCGACACACGGGCCATATCTAGTTCAACTCTGCTTAGGAAACTGACAAGAACAGTAGCTTCTCTTCAGTCCAATACACTGTACATGCTGGGAACAGACGCTAGTGCTATTTGCACTGTGTATTGCAAATGGAGCACAATAGTGACTCTTCTTACCAGAAAACAACTCTTGCTTGTAGGAGGAGAAACTGCATGTGATTCAACTCCATTTCTGACTGGGAAACAAATTCTAGCTCGCCTTACAAGAAACATACTCTGCTTTTGAGAAAAGAGCACTCTTCTAATCTACTGTGTTTCCTATAGGGCCAGAACAGTGAGCTTGCTCAGAACAAAGGAACTGTGCTTCCGACACACGGGCCATATCTAGTTCAACTCTGCTTAGGAAACTGACAAGAAGAGTAGCTTCTCTTCAGTCCAATACACTGTACATGCTGGGAACAGAAGCTAGTGCTATTTGCACTGTGTATGGCAAATGGAGCACAATAGTGACTCTTCTTACCAGAAAACAACTCTTGCTTGTAGGAGCAGAAACTGCATGTGATTCAAACCCCATTTCTGACTGGGAAACAAATACTAGCTCGCCTTACAAGAAACATACTCTGCTTTTGAGAAAAGAGCACTCTTCTAATCTACTCTGTTTCCTATAGGGCCAGAACAGTGAGCTTGCTCAGAACAAAAGAACTGTGCTTCCGACACACGGGCCATATCTAGTTCAACTCTGCTTAGGAAACTGACAAGAACAGTATCTTCTCTTCAGTCCAATACACTGTACTTGCTGGGAACAGACGCTAGTGCTATTTGCACTGTGTATGGCAAATGGAGCGCAATAATGACTCTTCTTACCAGAAAACAACTCTTGCTTGTAGAAGCAGAAACTGCATGTGATTCAACTCCATTTCTGACTGGGAAACAAATACAGGTCGTCTTACAAGAAACATACTCTTTTTTTGAGAAAAGAGCACTCTTCTAATCTACTGTGTTTCCTATAGGGCCAGAACAGTGAGCTTGCTCAGAAAAAAAGAACTGTGCTTCCGACACACGGGCCATATCTAGTTCAACTCTGCTTAGGAAACTGACAAGAACAGTAGCTTCTCTTCAGTCCAATACACTGTACTTCCTGGGCACAGACGCGAGTGCTATTTGCACTGAGTATGGCAATGGGAGCGCAACTGTGACTGTTCTTAGCAGAAAACAACTCTTGCTAGTAGGACCAGAAACTGCATGTGATTCAACTCCGTTTATGACTGGGAAACAAATACTAGCTCGCCTTACAAGAAACACACTCTGCTTTTGAGTAAAGAGCACTCTTCTACTCTACTGTGATTCCTATAGTGCCTGAACAGTGAGCTTGCTCAGAACAAAGGAACTGTGCTTCCGACACAAGGGCCATATCTAGTTCAACTCTGCTTAGGAAACTGACAAGAAGAGTAGCTTCTCTTCAGTCCAATACACTGTGCATGCTGGGAACAGACGCTAGAGCTATTTGCACTGTGTATTGCAAATGGTGCGCAATAGTGACTCTTCTTACCAGAAAACAACTCTTGCTTGTAGGAGCAGAAACTGCATGTGATTCAACTCCATTTCTGACTGGGAAACAAATACTAGCTCGCCTTACAAGAAACATACTCTGCTTTTGAGGAAAGAGCACTCTTCTAATCTACTCTGTTTCCTATAGGGCCAGAACAGTGAGCTTGCTCAGAACAAAAGAACTGTGCTTCCGACACATGGGCCATATCTAGTTCAACTCTGCTTAGGAAACTGACAAGAACAGTAGCTTCTCTTCAGTCCAATACACTGTACTTGCTCGGAACAGACGCGAGTGCTATTTGCACTGTGTATGGCAAAGGGAGTCAATCGTGACTGTTCTTAGCAGAAAACAACTCTTGCTAGTAGGACCAGAAACTTCATGTGATTCAACTCCGTTTACGACTGGGAAACAAACACTAGCTCGCCTTACAAGAAAAACACTCTGCTTTTGAGAAAAGAGCACTCTTCTAATCTACTGTGTTTCCTATATGGTCAGATCAGTGAGCTTGCTCAGAACAAAGGAACTGTGCTTCCGACACATGGGCCATATCTAGTTCAACTCTGCTTAGGAAACTGACAAGAACAGTAGCTTCTCTTCAGTCCAATACACTGTACTTGCTGGAACTGTCGCTAGTGCTATTTGCACTGTGTATGGCAAATGGAGCGCAATAGTGAATCTTCTTACCAGAAAACAACTCTTGCTCATAGGACCAGAAACTGCATGTGATTCAACTCCATTTCTGACTGGGAAACAAATACTAGCTCGCCTTACAAGAAACACACTCTGCTTTTGAGAAAAGAGCACTCTTCTAATCTACTGTGTTTCCTATAGGGCCAGAACAGTGAGCTTGCTCAGAACAATAGAACTGTGCGTCCAACCCACGGGCCATATCTAGTTCAACTCTGCTTAGGAAACTGACAAGAACAGTAGCTTCTCTTCAGTCCAATACACTGTACTTGCTGGTAAAAGTCGCTAGTGCTATTTACACTGTGTATGGCAAATGGAGCGCAATAGTGAATCTTCTTACCAGAAAACAACTCTTGCTCATAGGACCAGAAACTGCATGTGATTCAACTCCATTTCTGACTGGGAAACAAATACTAGCTCGCCTTACAAGAAACACACTCTGCTTTTGAGAAAAGAGCACTCTTCTAATCTACTGTTTTTCATATAGGGCCAGAACAGTGAGCTTGCTCAGAACAATAGAACTGTGCTTCTGATACACGGGCCATATCTAGTTCAACTCTGCTTGAAACTGACAAGAACAGTAGCTTCTTTTCAGTCCAATACACTGTACTTGCTGGGCACAGACGCGAGTGCTATTTGCACTGAATATGGCAATGGGAGCGCAATTGTGACTGTTCTTCGCAGAAAACAACTCTTGCTAGTAGGACCAGAAAATGCATGTGATTCAACTCCGTTTACGACTGGGAAACAAATACTAGGTCGTCTTACAAGAAACACACTCTGCTTTTGAGTAAAGAGCCCTCTTCTACTCTACTGTGATTCCTATAGTGCCAGAACAGTGAGCTTGCTCAGAACAAAGGAACTGTGCTTCCGACACACGGGCCATATCTAGTTCAACTCTGCTTAGGAAACTGACAAGAAGAGTAGCTTCTCTTCAGTCCAATACACTGTACATGCTTTGAACAGACGCTAGTGCTATTTTCACTGTGTATTGCAAATGGAGCGCAATAGTGACTCTTCTTACCAGAAAACAACTCTTGCTTGTAGGAGCAGAAACTGCATGTGATTCAAACCCCATTTCTGACTGGGAAACAAATACTAGCTCGCCTTACAAGAAACATACTCTGCTTTTGAGAAAAGAGCACTCTTCTAATCTACTCTGTTTCCTATAGGGCCAGAACAGTGAGCTTGCTCAGAACAAAAGAACTGTGCTTCCGACACACGGGCCATATCTAGTTCAACTCTGCTTAGGAAACTGACAAGAGCAGTATCTTCTCTTCAGTCCAATACACTGAACTTGCTGGGAACAGACGCTAGTGCTATTTGCACTGTGTATGGCAAATGGAGCGCAATAGTGACTCTTCTTACCAGAAAACAAGTCTTGCTTATTGGAGCAGAAACTGCATGTGATTCAACTCCATTTCTGACTGGGAAACAAATACTAGGTCGCCTTACAAGAAACATACTCTGCTTTTGAAAAAAGAGCACTCTTCTAATCTACTGTGTTTCCTATAGGGCCAGAACAGTGAGCTTGCTCAGAACAAAAGAACTGTGCTTCCGACACATGGGCCATATCTAGTTCAACTCTGCTTAGGAAACTGACAAGAAGAGTAGCTTCTCTTCAGTCCAATACACAGTACTTCCTGGGCACAGAAGCGAGTGCTATTTGCACTGAGTATGGCAATGGGAGCGCAACTGTGACTGTTCTTAGCAGAAAACAACTCTTGCTAGTAGGACCAGAAACTGCATGTGATTCAACTCCGTTTACTACTGGGAAACAAACACTAGATCGCCTTACAACAAACACACTCTGCTTTTGAGAAAAGAGCACTCTTCTACTCTACTGTGATTCCTATATGGCCAGAACAGTGAGCTTGCTCAGAAAAAGGAACTGTGCTTTCGACACACGGGCCATATCTAGTTCAAATCTGCTTAGGAAACTGACAAGAACAGTAGCGTCTCTTCAGTCCAATACACTGTACTTGCTGGGAACAGACGCTAGAGCTATTTGCACTGTGTATTGCAAATGGAGCACAATAGTGACTCTTCTTATCAGAAAACAACTCTTGCTTGTAGGAGCAGAAACTGCATGTGATTCAAACCCCATTTCTGACTGGGAAACAAATACTAGCTCGCCTTACAAGAAACATACTCTGCTTTTGAGAAAAGAGCACTCTTCTAATCTACTGTGTTTCCTATAGGGCCAGAACAGTGAGCTTGCTCAGAACAAAGGAACTGTGCTTCCGACACACGGGCCATATCTAGTTCAACTCTGCTTAGGAAACTGACAAGAAGAGTAGCTTCTCTTCAGTCCAATACACTGTACATGCTGGGAACAGACGCTAGTGCTATTTGCACTGTGTATTGCAAATGGAGCGCAATAGTGACTCTTCTTACCAGAAAACAACTCTTGCTTGTAGGAGGAGAAACTGCATGTGATTCAACTCCATTTCTGACTGGGAAACAAATTCTAGCTCGCCTTACAAGAAACATACTCTGCTTTTGAGAAAAGAGCACTCTTCCAATATACTGTGTTTCCTATAGGGCCAGAACAGTGAGCTTGCTCAGAACAAAGGAACTGTGCTTCCGACACACGGGCCATATCTAGTTCAACTCTGCTTAGGAAACTGACAAGAACAGTATCTTCTCTTCAGTCCAATACACTGTACTTGCTGGGAACAGACGCTAGTGCTATTTGCACTGTGTATGGCAAATGGAGCGCAATAATGACTCTTCTTACCAGAAAACAACTCTTGCTTGTAGAAGCAGAAACTGCATGTGATTCAACTCCATTTCTGACTGGGAAACAAATACAGGTCGTCTTACAAGAAACATACTCTGCTTTTGAGAAAAGAGCACTCTTCTAATCTACTGTGTTTCCTATAGGGCCAGAACAGTGAGCTTGCTCAGAAAAAAAGAACTGTGCTTCCGACACACGGGCCATATCTAGTTCAACTCTGCTTAGGAAACTGACAAGAACAGTAGCTTCTCTTCAGTCCAATACACTGTACTTCCTGGGCACAGACGCGAGTGCTATTTGCACTGAGTATGGCAATGGGAGCGCAACTGTGACTGTTCTTAGCAGAAAACAACTCTTGCTAGTAGGACCAGAAACTGCATGTGATTCAACTCCGTTTACTACTGGGAAACAAATACTAGCTCGCCTTACAAGAAACACACTCTGCTTTTGAGTAAAGAGCACTCTTCTACTCTACTGTGATTCCTATAGTGCCTGAACAGTGAGCTTGCTCAGAACAAAGGAACTGTGCTTCCGACACAAGGGCCATATCTAGTTCAACTCTGCTTAGGAAACTGACAAGAAGAGTAGCTTCTCTTCAGTCCAATACACTGTGCATGCTGGGAACAGACGCTAGTGCTATTTGCACTGTGTATTGCAAATGGTGCGCAATAGTGACTCTTCTTACCAGAAAACAACTCTTGCTTGTAGGAGCAGAAACTGCATGTGATTCAACTCCATTTCTGACTGGAAAACAAATACTAGCTCGCCTTACAAGAAACATACTCTGCTTTTGAGAAAAGAGCACTCTTCTAATCTACTCTGTTTCCTATAGGGCCAGAACAGTGAGCTAGCTCAGAACAAAAGAACTGTGCTTCCGACACATGGGCCATATCTAGTTCAACTCTGCTTAGGAAACTGACAAGAACAGTAGCTTCTCTTCAGTCCAATACACTGTACTTGCTCGGAACAGACGCGAGTGCTATTTGCACTGTGTATGGCAATGGGAGTCAATCGTGACTGTTCTTAGCAGAAAACAACTCTTGCTAGTAGGACCAGAAACTTATGTGATTCAACTCCGTTTACGACTGGGAAACAAACACTAGCTCGCCTTACAAGAAAAACACTCTGCTTTTGAGAAAAGAGCACTCTTCTAATCTACTGTGTTTCCTATATGGTCAGATCAGTGAGCTTGCTCAGAACAAAGGAACTGTGCTTCCGACACATGGGCCATATCTAGTTCAACTCTGCTTAGGAAACTGACAAGAACAGTAGCTTCTCTTCAGTCCAATACACTGTACTTGCTGGAACTGTCGCTAGTGCTATTTGCACTGTGTATGGCAAATGGAGCGCAATAGTGAATCTTCTTACCAGAAAACAACTCTTGCTCATAGGACCAGAAACTGCATGTGATTCAACTCCATTTCTGACTGGGAAACAAATACTAGCTCGCCTTACAAGAAACACACTCTGCTTTTGAGAAAAGAGCACTCTTCTAATCTACTGTGTTTCCTATATGGTCAGATCAGTGAGCTTGCTCAGAACAATAGAACTGTGCGTCCAACCCACGGGCCATATCTAGTTCAACTCTGCTTAGGAAACTGACAAGAACAGTAGCTTCTCTTCAGTCCAATACACTGTACTTGCTGGTAAAAGTCGCTAGTGCTATTTACACTGTGTATGGCAAATGGAGCGCAATAGTGAATCTTCTTACCAGAAAACAACTCTTGCTCATAGGACCAGAAACTGCATGTGATTCAACTCCATTTCTGACTGGGAAACAAATACTAGCTCGCCTTACAAGAAACACACTCTGCTTTTGAGAAAAGAGCACTCTTCTAATCTACTGTTTTTCATATAGGGCCAGAACAGTGAGCTTGCTCAGAACAATAGAACTGTGCTTCTGATACACGGGCCATATCTAGTTCAACTCTGCTTGAAACTGACAAGAACAGTAGCTTCTTTTCAGTCCAATACACTGTACTTGCTGGGCACAGACGCGAGTGCTATTTGCACTGAATATGGCAATGGGAGCGCAATTGTGACTGTTCTTAGCAGAAAACAACTCTTGCTAGTAGGACCAGAAAATGCATGTGATTCAACTCCGTTTACGACTGGGAAACAAATACTAGGTCGTCTTACAAGAAACACACTCTGCTTTTGAGTAAAGAGCCCTCTTCTACTCTACTGTGATTCCTATAGTGCCAGAACAGTGAGCTTGCTCAGAACAAAGGAACTGTGCTTCCGACACACGGGCCATATCTAGTTCAACTCTGCTTAGGAAACTGACAAGAAGAGTAGCTTCTCTTCAGTCCAATACACTGTACATGCTTTGAACAGACGCTAGTGCTATTTGCACTGTGTATTGCAAATGGAGCGCAATAGTGACTCTTCTTACCAGAAAACAACTCTTGCTTGTAGGAGCAGAAACTGCATGTGATTCAAACCCCATTTCTGACTGGGAAACAAATACTAGCTCGCCTTACAAGAAACATACTCTGCTTTTGAGAAAAGAGCACTCTTCTAATCTACTCTGTTTCCTATAGGGCCAGAACAGTGAGCTTGCTCAGAACAAAAGAACTGTGCTTCCGACACACGGGCCATATCTAGTTCAACTCTGCTTAGGAAACTGACAAGAGCAGTATCTTCTCTTCAGTCCAATACACTGTACTTGCTGGGAACAGACGCTAGTGCTATTTGCACTGTGTATGGCAAATGGAGCGCAATAGTGACTCTTCTTACCAGAAAACAAGTCTTGCTTATAGGAGCAGAAACTGCATGTGATTCAACTCCATTTCTGACTGGGAAACAAATACTAGGTCGCCTTACAAGAAACATACTCTGCTTTTGAAAAAAGAGCACTCTTCTAATCTACTGTGTTTCCTATAGGGCCAGAACAGTGAGCTTGCTCAGAACAAAAGAACTGTGCTTCCGACACATGGGCCATATCTAGTTCAACTCTGCTTAGGAAACTGACAAGAACAGTAGCTTCTCTTCAGTCCAATACACAGTACTTCCTGGGCACAGAAGCGAGTGCTATTTGCACTGAGTATGGCAATGGGAGCGCAACTGTGACTGTTCTTAGCAGAAAACAACTCTTGCTAGTAGGACCAGAAACTGCATGTGATTCAACTCCATTTACTACTGGGAAACAAACACTAGATCGCCTTACAACAAACACACTCTGCTTTTGAGAAAAGAGCACTCTTCTACTCTACTGTGATTCCTATAGGGCCAGAACAGTGAGCTTGCTCAGAAAAAGGAACTGTGCTTTCGACACACGGGCCATATCTAGTTCAAATCTGCTTAGGAAACTGACAAGAACAGTAGCTTCTCTTCAGTCCAATACACTGTACATGCTGGGAACAGACGCAGGTGCTATTTGCACTGAGTATGGCAAATGGAGCGCAATAGTGACTCTTCTTACCAGAAAACAAGTCTTGCTTATAGGAGGAGAAACTGCATGTGATTCAACTCCATTTCTGACTGGGAAACAAATTCTAGCTCGCCTTACAAGAAACATACTCTGCTTTTGAGAAAAGAGCACTCTTCTAATCTACTGTGTTTCCTATAGGGCCAGAACAGTGAGCTTGCTCAGAACAAAGGAACTGTGCTTCCGACACACGGGCCATATCTAGTTCAACTCTGCTTAGGAAACTGACAAGAAGAGTAGCTTCTCTTCAGTCCAATACACTGTACATGCTGGGAACAGAAGCTAGTGCTATTTGCACTGTGTATTCCAAATGGAGCACAATAGTGACTCTTCTTACCAGAAAACAACTCTTGCTTGTAGGAGCAGAAACTGCATGTGATTCAAACCCCATTTCTGACTGGGAAACAAATACCAGCTCGCCTTACAAGAAACATACTCTGCTTTTGAGAAAAGAGCACTCTTCTAATCTACTCTGTTTCCTATAGGGCCAGAACAGTGAGCTTGCTCAGAACAAAAGAACTGTGCTTCCGACCCACGGGCAATATCTAGTTCAACTCTGCTTAGGAAACTGACAAGAACAGTATCTTCTCTTCAGTCCAATACACTGTACTTGCTGGGAACAGACGCTAGTGCTATTTGCACTGTGTATGGCAAATGGAGCGCAATAATGACCTTTCTTACCAGAAAACAACTCTTGCTTGTAGAAGCAGAAACTGCATGTGATTCAACTCCATTTCTGACTGGGAAACAAATACAGGTCGTCTTACAAGAAACATACTCTGCTTTTGAGAAAAGAGCACTCTTCTAATCTACTGTGTTTCCTATAGGGCCAGAACAGTGAGCTTGCTCAGAAAAAAAGAACTGTGCTTCCGACACACGGGCCATATCTAGTTCAACTCTGCTTAGGAAACTGACAAGAACAGTAGCTTCTCTTCAGTCCAATACACTGTACTTCCTGGGCACAGACGCGAGTGCTATTTGCACTGAGTATGGCAATGGGAGCGCAACTGTGACTGTTCTTAGCAGAAAACAACTCTTGCTAGTAGGACCAGAAACTGCATGTGATTCAACTCCGTTTACGACTGGGAAACAAATACTAGCTCGCCTTACAAGAAACACACTCTGCTTTTGAGTAAAGAGCACTCTTCTACTCTACTGTGATTCCTATAGTGCCTGAACAGTGAGCTTGCTCAGAACAAAGGAACTGTGCTTCCGACACAAGGGCCATATCTAGTTCAACTCTGCTTAGGAAACTGACAAGAAGAGTAGCTTCTCTTCAGTCCAATACACTGTGCATGCTGGGAACAGACGCTAGTGCTATTTGCACTGTGTATGGCAAATGGAGCGCAATAATGACTCTTCTTACCAGAAAACAACTCTTGCTTGTAGAAGCAGAAACTGCATGTGATTCAACTCCATTTCTGACTGGGAAACAAATACAGGTCGTCTTACAAGAAACATACTCTGCTTTTGAGAAAAGAGCACTCTTCTAATCTACTGTGTTTCCTATAGGGCCAGAACAGTGAGCTTGCTCAGAAAAAAAGAACTGTGCTTCCGACACACAGGCCATATCTAGTTCAACTCTGCTTAGGAAACTGACAAGAACAGTAGCTTCTCTTCAGTCCAATACACTGTACTTGCTGGGAACAGACGCTAGTGCTATTTGCACTGTGTATGGCACATGGAGCGCAATAGTGACTCTTCTTACCAGAAAACAACTCTTGCTTGTAGGAGCAGAAACTGCATGTGATTCAACTCCATTTCTGACTGGGAAACAAATACTAGGTCGCCTTACAAGAAACATACTCTGCTTTTGAGAAAAGAGCACTCTTCTACTCTACTGTGTTTCCTATAGGGCCAGAACAGTGAGCTTGCTCAGAACAAAAGAACTGTGCTTACGACACACGGGCCATATCTAGTTCAACTCTGCTTAGGAAACTGACAAGAACAGTATCTTCTCTTCAGTCCAATACACTGTACTTCCTGGGCACAGACACGTGTGCTATTTGCGCTGTGTATGGCAATGGGAGCGCAACTGTGACTGTTCTTAGCAGAAAACAACTCTTGCTAGTAGGACCAGAAACTGCATGTGATTCAACTCCGTTTACTACTGGGAAACAAACACTAGATCGCCTTACAACAAACACACTCTGCTTTTGAGAAAAGAGCACTCTTCTACTCTACTGTGATTCCTATAGGGCCAGAAGAGTGAGCTTGCTCAGAACAAAGGAACTGTGCTTTCCACACACGGGCCATATCTAGTTCAAATCTGCTTAGGAAACTGACAAGAACAGTAGCGTCTCTTCAGTCCAATACACTGTACTTGCTGGGAACAGACGCTAGAGCTATTTGCACTGTGTATGGCAAATGGAGTGCAATAGTGACTCTTTTTACCAGAAAACAACTCGTGCTCGGAGGACCAGAAACTGCATGTGATTCAATTCCATTTCTGACTGGGAAACAAATACTAGCTCGCCTTACAAGAAACACATTCTGCTTTTGAGAAAAGAGCACTCTTCTAATCTACTGTGTTTCCTATAGTGCCAGAACAGTGAGCTTGCTCAGAACAAAGGAACTGTGCTTCCGACACACGGGCCATATCTAGTTCAACTCTGCTTAGGAAACTGACAAGAAGAGTAGCTTCTCTTCAGTCCAATACACTGTACATGCTGGGAACAGACGCTAGTGCTATTTGCACTGTGTATTGCAAATGGAGCACAATAGTGACTCTTCTTACCAGAAAACAACTCTTGCTTGTAGGAGGAGAAACTGCATGTGATTCAACTCCATTTCTGACTGGGAAACAAATTCTAGCTCGCCGTACAAGAAACATACTCTGCTTTTGAGAAAAGAGCACTCTTCTAATCTACTGTGTTTCCTATAGGGCCAGAACAGTGAGCTTGCTCAGAACAAAGGAACTGTGCTTCCGACACACGGGCCATATCTAGTTCAACTCTGCTTAGGAAACTGACAAGAAGAGTAGCTTCTCTTCAGTCCAATACACTGTACATGCTGGGAACAGAAGCTAGTGCTATTTGCACTGTGTATGGCAAATGGAGCACAATAGTGACTCTTCTTACCAGAAAACAACTCTTGCTTGTAGGAGCAGAAACTGCATGTGATTCAAACCCCATTTCTGACTGGGAAACAAATACTAGCTCGCCTTACAAGAAACATACTCTGCTTTTGAGAAAAGAGCACTCTTCTAATCTACTCTGTTTCCTATAGGGCCAGAACAGTGAGCTTGCTCAGAACAAAAGAACTGTGCTTCCGACACACGGGCCATATCTAGTTCAACTCTGCTTAGGAAACTGACAAGAA
Source organism: Peromyscus eremicus (assembly GCF_949786415.1). NCBI lineage: Eukaryota > Metazoa > Chordata > Mammalia > Rodentia > Cricetidae > Peromyscus > Peromyscus eremicus. The sequence continues at coordinate 55,279 of NW_026734692.1, read as the reverse complement.
CAGTATCTTCTCTTCAGTCCAATACACTGTACTTGCTGGGAACAGACGCTAGTGCTATTTGCACTGTGTATGGCAAATGGAGCGCAATAATGACTCTTCTTACCAGAAAACAACTCTTGCTTGTAGAAGCAGAAACTGCATGTGATTCAACTCCATTTCTGACTGGGAAACAAATACAGGTCGTCTTACAAGAAACATACTCTGCTTTTGAGAAAAGAGCACTCTTCTAATCTACTGTGTTTCCTATAGGGCCAGAACAGTGAGCTTGCTCAGAAAAAAAGAACTGTGCTTCCGACACACGGGCCATATCTAGTTCAACTCTGCTTAGGAAACTGACAAGAACAGTAGCTTCTCTTCAGTCCAATACACTGTACTTCCTGGGCACAGACGCGAGTGCTATTTGCACTGAGTATGGCAATGGGAGCGCAACTGTGACTGTTCTTAGCAGAAAACAACTCTTGCTAGTAGGACCAGAAACTGCATGTGATTCAACTCCGTTTATGACTGGGAAACAAATACTAGCTCGCCTTACAAGAAACACACTCTGCTTTTGAGTAAAGAGCACTCTTCTACTCTACTGTGATTCCTATAGTGCCTGAACAGTGAGCTTGCTCAGAACAAAGGAACTGTGCTTCCGACACAAGGGCCATATCTAGTTCAACTCTGCTTAGGAAACTGACAAGAAGAGTAGCTTCTCTTCAGTCCAATACACTGTGCATGCTGGGAACAGACGCTAGAGCTATTTGCACTGTGTATTGCAAATGGTGCGCAATAGTGACTCTTCTTACCAGAAAACAACTCTTGCTTGTAGGAGCAGAAACTGCATGTGATTCAACTCCATTTCTGACTGGGAAACAAATACTAGCTCGCCTTACAAGAAACATACTCTGCTTTTGAGGAAAGAGCACTCTTCTAATCTACTCTGTTTCCTATAGGGCCAGAACAGTGAGCTTGCTCAGAACAAAAGAACTGTGCTTCCGACACATGGGCCATATCTAGTTCAACTCTGCTTAGGAAACTGACAAGAACAGTAGCTTCTCTTCAGTCCAATACACTGTACTTGCTCGGAACAGACGCGAGTGCTATTTGCACTGTGTATGGCAAAGGGAGTCAATCGTGACTGTTCTTAGCAGAAAACAACTCTTGCTAGTAGGACCAGAAACTTCATGTGATTCAACTCCGTTTACGACTGGGAAACAAACACTAGCTCGCCTTACAAGAAAAACACTCTGCTTTTGAGAAAAGAGCACTCTTCTAATCTACTGTGTTTCCTATATGGTCAGATCAGTGAGCTTGCTCAGAACAAAGGAACTGTGCTTCCGACACATGGGCCATATCTAGTTCAACTCTGCTTAGGAAACTGACAAGAACAGTAGCTTCTCTTCAGTCCAATACACTGTACTTGCTGGAACTGTCGCTAGTGCTATTTGCACTGTGTATGGCAAATGGAGCGCAATAGTGAATCTTCTTACCAGAAAACAACTCTTGCTCATAGGACCAGAAACTGCATGTGATTCAACTCCATTTCTGACTGGGAAACAAATACTAGCTCGCCTTACAAGAAACACACTCTGCTTATGAGAAAAGAGCACTCTTCTAATCTACTGTGTTTCCTATAGGGCCAGAACAGTGAGCTTGCTCAGAACAATAGAACTGTGCGTCCAACCCACGGGCCATATCTAGTTCAACTCTGCTTAGGAAACTGACAGGAACAGTAGCTTCTCTTCAGTCCAATACACTGTACTTGCTGGTAAAAGTCGCTAGTGCTATTTACACTGTGTATGGCAAATGGAGCGCAATAGTGAATCTTCTTACCAGAAAACAACTCTTGCTCATAGGACCAGAAACTGCATGTGATTCAACTCCATTTCTGACTGGGAAACAAATACTAGCTCGCCTTACAAGAAACACACTCTGCTTTTGAGAAAAGAGCACTCTTCTAATCTACTGTTTTTCATATAGGGCCAGAACAGTGAGCTTGCTCAGAACAATAGAACTGTGCTTCTGATACACGGGCCATATCTAGTTCAACTCTGCTTGAAACTGACAAGAACAGTAGCTTCTTTTCAGTCCAATACACTGTACTTGCTGGGCACAGACGCGAGTGCTATTTGCACTGAATATGGCAATGGGAGCGCAATTGTGACTGTTCTTCGCAGAAAACAACTCTTGCTAGTAGGACCAGAAAATGCATGTGATTCAACTCCGTTTACGACTGGGAAACAAATACTAGGTCGTCTTACAAGAAACACACTCTGCTTTTGAGTAAAGAGCCCTCTTCTACTCTACTGTGATTCCTATAGTGCCAGAACAGTGAGCTTGCTCAGAACAAAGGAACTGTGCTTCCGACACACGGGCCATATCTAGTTCAACTCTGCTTAGGAAACTGACAAGAAGAGTAGCTTCTCTTCAGTCCAATACACTGTACATGCTTTGAACAGACGCTAGTGCTATTTTCACTGTGTATTGCAAATGGAGCGCAATAGTGACTCTTCTTACCAGAAAACAACTCTTGCTTGTAGGAGCAGAAACTGCATGTGATTCAAACCCCATTTCTGACTGGGAAACAAATACTAGCTCGCCTTACAAGAAACATACTCTGCTTTTGAGAAAAGAGCACTCTTCTAATCTACTCTGTTTCCTATAGGGCCAGAACAGTGAGCTTGCTCAGAACAAAAGAACTGTGCTTCCGACACACGGGCCATATCTAGTTCAACTCTGCTTAGGAAACTGACAAGAGCAGTATCTTCTCTTCAGTCCAATACACTGTACTTGCTGGGAACAGACGCTAGTGCTATTTGTACTGTGTATGGCAAATGGAGCGCAATAGTGACTCTTCTTACCAGAAAACAAGTCTTGCTTATTGCAGCAGAAACTGCATGTGATTCAACTCCATTTCTGACTGGGAAACAAATACTAGGTCGCCTTACAAGAAACATACTCTGCTTTTGAAAAAAGAGCACTCTTCTAATCTACTGTGTTTCCTATAGGGCCAGAACAGTGAGCTTGCTCAGAACAAAAGAACTGTGCTTCCGACACATGGGCCATATCTAGTTCAACTCTGCTTAGGAAACTGACAAGAACAGTAGCTTCTCTTCAGTCCAATACACAGTACTTCCTGGGTACAGAAGCGAGTGCTATTTGCACTGAGTATGGCAATGGGAGCGCAACTGTGACTGTTCTTAGCAGAAAACAACTCTTGCTAGTAGGACCAGAAACTGCATGTGATTCAACTCCGTTTACTACTGGGAAACAAACACTAGATCGCCTTACAACAAACACACTCTGCTTTTGAGAAAAGAGCACTCTTCTACTCTACTGTGATTCCTATAGGGCCAGAACAGTGAGCTTGCTCAGAAAAAGGAACTGTGCTTTCGACACACGGGCCATATCTAGTTCAAATCTGCTTAGGAAACTGACAAGAACAGTAGCGTCTCTTCAGTCCAATACACTGTACTTGCTGGGAACAGACGCTAGATCTATTTGCACTGTGTATTGCAAATGGAGCACAATAGTGACTCTTCTTATCAGAAAACAACTCTTGCTTGTAGGAGCAGAAACTGCATGTGATTCAAACCCCATTTCTGACTGGGAAACAAATACTAGCTCGCCTTACAAGAAACATACTCTGCTTTTGAGAAAAGAGCACTCTTCTAATCTACTGTGTTTCCTATAGGGCCAGAACAGTGAGCTTGCTCAGAACAAAGGAACTGTGCTTCCGACACACGGGCCATATCTAGTTCAACTCTGCTTAGGAAACTGACAAGAAGAGTAGCTTCTCTTCAGTCCAATACACTGTACATGCTGGGAACAGACGCTAGTGCTATTTGCACTGTGTATTGCAAATGGAGCGCAATAGTGACTCTTCTTACCAGAAAACAACTCTTGCTTGTAGGAGGAGAAACTGCATGTGATTCAACTCCATTTCTGACTGGGAAACAAATTCTAGCTCGCCTTACAAGAAACATACTCTGCTTTTGAGAAAAGAGCACTCTTCTAATATACTGTGTTTCCTATAGGGCCAGAACAGTGAGCTTGCTCAGAACAAAGGAACTGTGCTTCCGACACACGGGCCATATCTAGTTCAACTCTGCTTAGGAAACTGACAAGAACAGTATCTTCTCTTCAGTCCAATACACTGTACTTGCTGGGAACAGACGCTAGTGCTATTTGCACTGTGTATGGCAAATGGAGCGCAATAATGACTCTTCTTACCAGAAAACAACTCTTGCTTGTAGAAGCAGAAACTGCATGTGATTCAACTCCATTTCTGACTGGGAAACAAATACAGGTCGTCTTACAAGAAACATACTCTGCTTTTGAGAAAAGAGCACTCTTCTAATCTACTGTGTTTCCTATAGGGCCAGAACAGTGAGCTTGCTCAGAAAAAAAGAACTGTGCTTCCGACACACGGGCCATATCTAGTTCAACTCTGCTTAGGAAACTGACAAGAACAGTAGCTTCTCTTCAGTCCAATACACTGTACTTCCTGGGCACAGACGCGAGTGCTATTTGCACTGAGTATGGCAATGGGAGCGCAACTGTGACTGTTCTTAGCAGAAAACAACTCTTGCTAGTAGGACCAGAAACTGCATGTGATTCAACTCCGTTTACTACTGGGAAACAAATACTAGCTCGCCTTACAAGAAACACACTCTGCTTTTGAGTAAAGAGCACTCTTCTACTCTACTGTGATTCCTATAGTGCCTGAACAGTGAGCTTGCTCAGAACAAAGGAACTGTGCTTCCGACACAAGGGCCATATCTAGTTCAACTCTGCTTAGGAAACTGACAAGAAGAGTAGCTTCTCTTCAGTCCAATACACTGTGCATGCTGGGAACAGACGCTAGTGCTATTTGCACTGTGTATTGCAAATGGTGCGCAATAGTGACTCTTCTTACCAGAAAACAACTCTTGCTTGTAGGAGCAGAAACTGCATGTGATTCAACTCCATTTCTGACTGGAAAACAAATACTAGCTCGCCTTACAAGAAACATACTCTGCTTTTGAGAAAAGAGCACTCTTCTAATCTACTCTGTTTCCTATAGGGCCAGAACAGTGAGCTAGCTCAGAACAAAAGAACTGTGCTTCCGACACATGGGCCATATCTAGTTCAACTCTGCTTAGGAAACTGACAAGAACAGTAGCTTCTCTTCAGTCCAATACACTGTACTTGCTCGGAACAGACGCGAGTGCTATTTGCACTGTGTATGGCAATGGGAGTCAATCGTGACTGTTCTTAGCAGAAAACAACTCTTGCTAGTAGGACCAGAAACTTATGTGATTCAACTCCGTTTACGACTGGGAAACAAACACTAGCTCGCCTTACAAGAAAAACACTCTGCTTTTGAGAAAAGAGCACTCTTCTAATCTACTGTGTTTCCTATATGGTCAGATCAGTGAGCTTGCTCAGAACAAAGGAACTGTGCTTCCGACACATGGGCCATATCTAGTTCAACTCTGCTTAGGAAACTGACAAGAACAGTAGCTTCTCTTCAGTCCAATACACTGTAATTGCTGGAACTGTCGCTAGTGCTATTTGCACTGTGTATGGCAAATGGAGCGCAATAGTGAATCTTCTTACCAGAAAACAACTCTTGCTCATAGGACCAGAAACTGCATGTGATTCAACTCCATATCTGACTGGGAAACAAATACTAGCTCGCCTTACAAGAAACACACTCTGCTTTTGAGAAAAGAGCACTCTTCTAATCTACTGTGTTTCCTATATGGTCAGATCAGTGAGCTTGCTCAGAACAATAGAACTGTGCGTCCAACCCACGGGCCATATCTAGTTCAACTCTGCTTAGGAAACTGACAAGAACAGTATCTTCTCTTCAGTCCAATACACTGTACTTGCTGGTAAAAGTCGCTAGTGCTATTTACACTGTGTATGGCAAATGGAGCGCAATAGTGAATCTTCTTACCAGAAAACAACTCTTGCTCATAGGACCAGAAACTGCATGTGATTCAACTCCATTTCTGACTGGGAAACAAATACTAGCTCGCCTTACAAGAAACACACTCTGCTTTTGAGAAAAGAGCACTCTTCTAATCTACTGTTTTTCATATAGGGCCAGAACAGTGAGCTTGCTCAGAACAATAGAACTGTGCTTCTGATACACGGGCCATATCTAGTTCAACTCTGCTTGAAACTGACAAGAACAGTAGCTTCTTTTCAGTCCAATACACTGTACTTGCTGGGCACAGACGCGAGTGCTATTTGCACTGAATATGGCAATGGGAGCGCAATTGTGACTGTTCTTAGCAGAAAACAACTCTTGCTAGTAGGACCAGAAAATGCATGTGATTCAACTCCGTTTACGACTGGGAAACAAATACTAGGTCGTCTTACAAGAAACACACTCTGCTTTTGAGTAAAGAGCCCTCTTCTACTCTACTGTGATTCCTATAGTGCCAGAACAGTGAGCTTGCTCAGAACAAAGGAACTGTGCTTTCGACACACGGGCCATATCTAGTTCAACTCTGCTTAGGAAACTGACAAGAAGAGTAGCTTCTCTTCAGTCCAATACACTGTACATGCTTTGAACAGACGCTAGTGCTATTTGCACTGTGTATTGCAAATGGAGCGCAATAGTGACTCTTCTTACCAGAAAACAACTCTTGCTTGTAGGAGCAGAAACTGCATGTGATTCAAACCCCATTTCTGACTGGGAAACAAATACTAGCTCGCCTTACAAGAAACATACTCTGCTTTTGAGAAAAGAGCACTCTTCTAATCTACTGTGTTTCCTATAGGGCCAGAACAGTGAGCTTGCTCAGAACAAAAGAACTGTGCTTCCGACACACGGGCCATATCTAGTTCAACTCTGCTTAGGAAACTGACAAGAGCAGTATCTTCTCTTCAGTCCAATACACTGTACTTGCTGGGAACAGACGCTAGTGCTATTTGCACTGTGTATGGCAAATGGAGCGCAATAGTGACTCTTCTTACCAGAAAACAAGTCTTGCTTATAGGAGCAGAAACTGCATGTGATTCAACTCCATTTCTGACTGGGAAACAAATACTAGGTCGCCTTACAAGAAACATACTCTGCTTTTGAAAAAAGAGCACTCTTCTAATCTACTGTGTTTCCTATAGGGCCAGAACAGTGAGCTTGCTCAGAACAAAAGAACTGTGCTTCCGACACATGGGCCATATCTAGTTCAACTCTGCTTAGGAAACTGACAAGAACAGTAGCTTCTCTTCAGTCCAATACACAGTACTTCCTGGGCACAGAAGCGAGTGCTATTTGCACTGAGTATGGCAATGGGAGCGCAACTGTGACTGTTCTTAGCAGAAAACAACTCTTGCTAGTAGGACCAGAAACTGCATGTGATTCAACTCCATTTACTACTGGGAAACAAACACTAGATCGCCTTACAACAAACACACTCTGCTTTTGAGAAAAGAGCACTCTTCTACTCTACTGTGATTCCTATAGGGCCAGAACAGTGAGCTTGCTCAGAAAAAGGAACTGTGCTTTCGACACACGGGCCATATCTAGTTCAAATCTGCTTAGGAAACTGACAAGAACAGTAGCTTCTCTTCAGTCCAATACACTGTACATGCTGGGAACAGACGCAGGTGCTATTTGCACTGCGTATGGCAAATGGAGCGCAATAGTGACTCTTCTTACCAGAAAACAAGTCTTGCTTATAGGAGGAGAAACTGCATGTGATTCAACTCCATTTCTGACTGGGAAACAAATTCTAGCTCGCCTTACAAGAAACATACTCTGCTTTTGAGAAAAGAGCACTCTTCTAATCTACTGTGTTTCCTATAGGGCCAGAACAGTGAGCTTGCTCAGAACAAAGGAACTGTGCTTCCGACACACGGGCCATATCTAGTTCAACTCTGCTTAGGAAACTGACAAGAAGAGTAGCTTCTCTTCAGTCCAATACACTGTACATGCTGGGAACAGAAGCTAGTGCTATTTGCACTGTGTATTCCAAATGGAGCACAATAGTGACTCTTCTTACCAGAAAACAACTCTTGCTTGTAGGAGCAGAAACTGCATGTGATTCAAACCCCATTTCTGACTGGGAAACAAATACCAGCTCGCCTTACAAGAAACATACTCTGCTTTTGAGAAAAGAGCACTCTTCTAATCTACTCTGTTTCCTATAGGGCCAGAACAGTGAGCTTGCTCAGAACAAAAGAACTGTGCTTCCGACCCACGGGCAATATCTAGTTCAACTCTGCTTAGGAAACTGACAAGAACAGTATCTTCTCTTCAGTCCAATACACTGTACTTGCTGGGAACAGACGCTAGTGCTATTTGCACTGTGTATGGCAAATGGAGCGCAATAATGACCTTTCTTACCAGAAAACAACTCTTGCTTGTAGAAGCAGAAACTGCATGTGATTCAACTCCATTTCTGACTGGGAAACAAATACAGGTCGTCTTACAAGAAACATACTCTGCTTTTGAGAAAAGAGCACTCTTCTAATCTACTGTGTTTCCTATAGGGCCAGAACAGTGAGCTTGCTCAGAAAAAAAGAACTGTGCTTCCGACACACGGGCCATATCTAGTTCAACTCTGCTTAGGAAACTGACAAGAACAGTAGCTTCTCTTCAGTCCAATACACTGTACTTCCTGGGCACAGACGCGAGTGCTATTTGCACTGAGTATGGCAATGGGAGCGCAACTGTGACTGTTCTTAGCAGAAAACAACTCTTGCTAGTAGGACCAGAAACTGCATGTGATTCAACTCCGTTTACGACTGGGAAACAAATACTAGCTCGCCTTACAAGAAACACACTCTGCTTTTGAGTAAAGAGCACTCTTCTACTCTACTGTGATTCCTATAGTGCCTGAACAGTGAGCTTGCTCAGAACAAAGGAACTGTGCTTCCGACACAAGGGCCATATCTAGTTCAACTCTGCTTAGGAAACTGACAAGAAGAGTAGCTTCTCTTCAGTCCAATACACTGTGCATGCTGGGAACAGACGCTAGTGCTATTTGCACTGTGTATTGCAAATGGTGCGCAATAGTGACTCTTCTTACCAGAAAACAACTCTTGCTTGTAGGAGCAGAAACTGCATGTGATTCAACTCCATTTCTGACTGGGAAACAAATACTAGCTCGCCTTACAAGAAACATACTCTGCTTTTGAGAAAAGAGCACTCTTCTAATCTACTCTGTTTCCTATAGGGCCAGAACAGTGAGCTTGCTCAGAACAAAAGAACTGTGCTTCCGACACATGGGCCATATCTAGTTCAACTCTGCTTAGGAAACTGACAAGAACAGTAGCTTCTCTTCAGTCCAATACACTGTACTTGCTCGGAACAGACGCGAGTGCTATTTGCACTGTGTATGGCAATGGGAGTCAATCGTGACTGTTCTTAGCAGAAAACAACTCTTGCTAGTAGGACCAGAAACTGCATGTGATTCAACTCCATTTACGACTGGGAAACAAATACTAGCTCGCCTTACAAGAAACACACTCTGCTTTTGAGTAAAGAGCACTCTTCTACTCTACTGTGATTCCTATAGTGCCTGAACAGTGAGCTTGCTCAGAACTAAGGAACTGTGCTTCCGACACAAGGGCCATATCTAGTTCAACTCTGCTTAGGAAACTGACAAGAACAGTAGCTTCTCTTCAGTCCAATACACTGTGCATGCTGGGAACAGACGCTAGTGCTATTTGCACTGTGTATTGCAAATGGTGCGCAATAGTGACTCTTCTTACCAGAAAACAACTCTTGCTTGTAGGAGCAGAAACTGCATGTGATTCAACTCCATTTCTGACTGGGAAACAAATACTAGCTCGCCTTACAAGAAACCTACTCTGCTTTTGAGAAAAGAGCACTCTTCTAATCTACTCTGTTTCCTATAGGGCCAGAACAGTGAGCTTGCTCAGAACAAAAGAACTGTGCTTCCGACACATGGGCCATATCTAGTTCAACTCTGCTTAGGAAACTGACAAGAACAGTAGCTTCTCTTCAGTCCAATACACTGTACTTGCTCGGAACAGACGCGAGTGCTATTTGCACTGTGTATGGCAATGGGAGTCAATCGTGACTGTTCTTAGCAGAAAACAACTCTTGCTAGTAGGACCAGAAACTTCATGTGATTCAACTCCGTTTACGACTGGGAAACAAACACTAGCTCGCCTTACAAGAAAAACACTCTGCTTTTGAGAAAAGAGCACTCTTCTAATCTACTGTGTTTCCTATATGGTCAGATCAGTGAGCTTGCTCAGAACAAAGGAACTGTGCTTCCGACACATGGGCCATATCTAGTTCAACTCTGCTTAGGAAACTGACAAGAACAGTAGCTTCTCTTCAGTCCAATACACTGTACTTGCTGGAACTGTCGCTAGTGCTATTTGCACTGTGTATGGCAAATGGAGCGCAATAGTGAATCTTCTTACCAGAACAACTCTTGCTCATAGGACCAGAAACTGCATGTGATTCAACTCCATTTCTGACTGGGAAACAAATACTAGCTCGCCTTACAAGAAACACACTCTGCTTTTGAGAAAAGAGCACTCTTCTAATCTACTGTGTTTCCTATAGGGCCAGAACAGTGAGCTTGCTCAGAACAATGGAACTGTGTGTCCAACCCACGGGCCATATCTAGTTCAACTCTGCTTAGGAAACTGACAAGAACAGTAGCTTCTCTTCAGTCCAATACACTGTACTTGCTGGTAAAAGTCGCTAGTGCTATTTACACTGTGTATGGCAAATGGAGCGCAATAGTGAATCTTCTTACCAGAAAACAACTCTTGCTCATAGGACCAGAAACTGCATGTGATTCAACTCCATTTCTGACTGGGAAACAAATACTAGCTCGCCTTACAAGAAACACACTCTGCTTTTGAGAAAAGAGCACTCTTCTAATCTACTGTTTTTCATATAGGGCCAGAACAGTGAGCTTGCTCAGAACAATAGAACTGTGCTTCTGATACACGGGCCATATTTAGTTCAACTCTGCTTGAAACTGACAAGAACAGTAGCTTCTTTTCAGTCCAATACACTGTACTTGCTGGGCACAGACGCGAGTGCTATTTGCACTGAATATGGCAAAGGGAGCGCAATTGTGACTGTTCTTAGCAGAAAACAACTCTTGCTAGTAGGACCAGAAAATGCATGTGATTCAACTCCGTTTACGACTGGGAAACAAATACTAGGTCGTCTTACAAGAAACACACTCTGCTATTGAGTAAAGAGCCTTCTTCTACTCTACTGTGATTCCTATAGTGCCAGAACAGTGAGCTTGCTCAGAACAAAGGAACTGTGCTTCCGACACACGGGCCATATCTAGTTCAACTCTGCTTAGGAAACTGATAAGAACAGTAGCTTCTATTCGGTCCAATACACTGTACTTGCTGGGAACAGACGCTAGTGCTATTTGCACTGTGTATTGCAAATGGAGCACAATAGTGACTCTTCTTACCAGAAAACAACTCTTGCTTGTAGGAGCAGAAACTGCATGTGATTCAAACCCCATTTCTGACTGGGAAACAAATACCAGCTCGCCTTACAAGAAACATACTCTGCTTTTGAGAAAAGAGCACTCTTCTAATCTACTCTGTTTCCTATAGGGCCAGAACAGTGAGCTTGCTCAGAACAAAAGAACTGTGCTTCCGACACACGGGCCATATCTAGTTCAACTCTGCTTAGGAAACTGACAAGAGCAGTATCTTCTCTTCAGTCCAATACACTGTACTTGCTGGGAACAGACGCTAGTGCTATTTGCACTGTGTATGGCAAATGGAGCGCAATAGTGACTCTTCTTACCAGAAAACAAGTCTTTCTTATAGGAGCAGAAACTGCATGTGATTCAACTCCATTTCTGACTGGGAAACAAATACTAGGTCGCCTTACAAGAAACATACTCTGCTTTTGAAAAAAGAGCACTCTTCTAATCTACTGTGTTTCCTATAGGGCCAGAACAGTGAGCTTGCTCAGAACAAAAGAACTGTGCTTCCGACACATGGGCCATATCTAGTTCAACTCTGCTTAGGAAACTGACAAGAACAGTAGCTTCTCTTCAGTCCAATACACAGTACTTCCTGGGCACAGAAGCGAGTGCTATTTGCACTGAGTATGGCAATGGGAGCGCAACTGTGACTGTTCTTAGCAGAAAACAACTCTTGCTAGTAGGACCAGAAACTGCATGTGATTCAACTCCGTTTACTACTGGGAAACAAACACTAGATCGCCTTACAACAAACACACTCTGCTTTTGAGAAAAGAGCACTCTTCTACTCTACTGTGATTCCTATAGGGCCAGAAGAGTGAGCTTGCTCAGAACAAAGGAACTGTGCTTTCCACACACGGGCCATATCTAGTTCAAATCTGCTTAGGAAACTGACAAGAACAGTAGCGTCTCTTCAGTCCAATACACTGTACTTGCTGGGAACAGACGCTAGAGCTATTTGCACTGTGTATGGCAAATGGAGTGCAATAGTGACTCTTTTTACCAGAAAACAACTCGTGCTCGGAGGACCAGAAACTGCATGTGATTCAATTCCATTTCTGACTGGGAAACAAATACTAGCTCGCCTTACAAGAAACACACTCTCCTTTTGAGAAAAGAGCACTCTTCTAATCTACTGTGTTTCCTATAGTGCCAGAACAGTGAGCTTGCTCAGAACAAAGGAACTGTGCTTCCGACACACGGGCCATATCTAGTTCAACTCTGCTTAGGAAACTGACAAGAAGAGTGGCTTCTCTTCAGTCCAATACACTGTACATGCTGGGAACAGAAGCTAGTGCTATTTGCACTGTGTATTGCAAATGGAGCACAATAGTGACTCTTCTTACCAGAAAACAACTCTTGCTTGTAGGAGCACAAACTGCATGTGATTCAAACCCCATTTCTGACTGGGAAACAAATTCTAGCTCGCCTTACAAGAAACATACTCTGCTTTTGAGAAAAGAGCACTCTTCTAATCTACTCTGTTTCCTATAGGGCCAGAACAGTGAGCTTGCTCAGAACAAAAGAACTGTGCTTCCGACACACGGGCCATATCTAGTTCAACTCTGCTTAGGAAACTGACAAGAACAGTATCTTCTCTTCAGTCCAATACACTGTACTTGCTGGGAACAGACGCTAGTGCTATTTGCACTGTGTATGGCAAATGGAGCGCAATAATGACTCTTCTTACCAGAAAACAACTCTTGCTTGTAGAAGCAGAAACTGCATGTGATTCAACTCCATTTCTGACTGGGAAACAAATACAGGTCGTCTTACAAGAAACATACTCTGCTTTTGAGAAAAGAGCACTCTTCTAATCTACTCTGTTTCCTATAGGGCCAGAACAGTGAGCTTGCTCAGAACAAAAGAACTGTGCTTCCGACACACGGGCCATATCTAGTTCAACTCTGCTTAGGAAACTGACAAGAGCAGTATCTTCTCTTCAGTCCAATACACTGTACTTGCTGGGAACAGACGCTAGTGCTATTTGCACTGTGTATGGCAAATGGAGCGCAATAGTGACTCTTCTTACCAGAAAACAAGTCTTTCTTATAGGAGCAGAAACTGCATGTGATTCAACTCCATTTCTGACTGGGAAACAAATACTAGGTCGCCTTACAAGAAACATACTCTGCTTTTGAAAAAAGAGCACTCTTCTAATCTACTGTGTTTCCTATAGGGCCAGAACAGTGAGCTTGCTCAGAACAAAAGAACTGTGCTTCCGACACATGGGCCATATCTAGTTCAACTCTGCTTAGGAAACTGACAAGAACAGTAGCTTCTCTTCAGTCCAATACACAGTACTTCCTGGGCACAGAAGCGAGTGCTATTTGCACTGAGTATGGCAATGGGAGCGCAACTGTGACTGTTCTTAGCAGAAAACAACTCTTGCTAGTAGGACCAGAAACTGCATGTGATTCAACTCCGTTTACTACTGGGAAACAAACACTAGATCGCCTTACAACAAACACACTCTGCTTTTGAGAAAAGAGCACTCTTCTACTCTACTGTGATTCCTATAGGGCCAGAAGAGTGAGCTTGCTCAGAACAAAGGAACTGTGCTTTCCACACACGGGCCATATCTAGTTCAAATCTGCTTAGGAAACTGACAAGAACAGTAGCGTCTCTTCAGTCCAATACACTGTACTTGCTGGGAACAGACGCTAGAGCTATTTGCACTGTGTATGGCAAATGGAGTGCAATAGTGACTCTTTTTACCAGAAAACAACTCGTGCTCGGAGGACCAGAAACTGCATGTGATTCAATTCCATTTCTGACTGGGAAACAAATACTAGCTCGCCTTACAAGAAACACACTCTCCTTTTGAGAAAAGAGCACTCTTCTAATCTACTGTGTTTCCTATAGTGCCAGAACAGTGAGCTTGCTCAGAACAAAGGAACTGTGCTTCCGACACACGGGCCATATCTAGTTCAACTCTGCTTAGGAAACTGACAAGAAGAGTGGCTTCTCTTCAGTCCAATACACTGTACATGCTGGGAACAGAAGCTAGTGCTATTTGCACTGTGTATTGCAAATGGAGCACAATAGTGACTCTTCTTACCAGAAAACAACTCTTGCTTGTAGGAGCACAAACTGCATGTGATTCAAACCCCATTTCTGACTGGGAAACAAATTCTAGCTCGCCTTACAAGAAACATACTCTGCTTTTGAGAAAAGAGCACTCTTCTAATCTACTCTGTTTCCTATAGGGCCAGAACAGTGAGCTTGCTCAGAACAAAAGAACTGTGCTTCCGACACACGGGCCATATCTAGTTCAACTCTGCTTAGGAAACTGACAAGAACAGTATCTTCTCTTCAGTCCAATACACTGTACTTGCTGGGAACAGACGCTAGTGCTATTTGCACTGTGTATGGCAAATGGAGCGCAATAATGACTCTTCTTACCAGAAAACAACTCTTGCTTGTAGAAGCAGAAACTGCATGTGATTCAACTCCATTTCTGACTGGGAAACAAATACAGGTCGTCTTACAAGAAACATACTCTGCTTTTGAGAAAAGAGCACTCTTCTAATCTACTGTGTTTCCTATAGGGCCAGAACAGTGAGCTTGCTCAGAAAAAAAGAACTGTGCTTCCGACACACAGGCCATATCTAGTTCAACTCTGCTTAGGAAACTGACAAGAACAGTAGCTTCTCTTCAGTCCAATACACTGTACTTGCTGGGAACAGACGCTAGTGCTATTTGCACTGTGTATGGCACATGGAGCGCAATAGTGACTCTTCTTACCAGAAAACAACTCTTGCTTGTAGGAGCAGAAACTGCATGTGATTCAACTCCATTTCTGACTGGGAAACAAATACTAGGTCGCCTTACAAGAAACATACTCTGCTTTTGAGAAAAGAGCACTCTTCTACTCTACTGTGTTTCCTATAGGGCCAGAACAGTGAGCTTGCTCAGAACAAAAGAACTGTGCTTACGACACACGGGCCATATCTAGTTCAACTCTGCTTAGGAAACTGACAAGAACAGTAGCTTCTCTTCAGTCCAATACACTGTACTTCCTGGGCACAGACACGTGTGCTATTTGCGCTGTGTATGGCAATGGGAGCGCAACTGTGACTGTTCTTAGCAGAAAACAACTCTTGCTAGTAGGACCAGAAACTGCATGTGATTCAACTCCGTTTACTACTGGGAAACAAACACTAGATCGCCTTACAACAAACACACTCTGCTTTTGAGAAAAGAGCACTCTTCTACTCTACTGTGATTCCTATAGGGCCAGAAGAGTGAGCTTGCTCAGAACAAAGGAACTGTGCTTTCCACACACGGGCCATATCTAGTTCAAATCTGCTTAGGAAACTGACAAGAACAGTAGCGTCTCTTTAGTCCAATACACTGTACTTGCTGGGAACAGACGCTAGAGCTATTTGCACTGTGTATGGCAAATGGAGTGCAATAGTGACTCTTTTTACCAGAAAACAACTCGTGCTCGGAGGACCAGAAACTGCATGTGATTCAATTCCATTTCTGACTGGGAAACAAATACTAGCTCGCCTTACAAGAAACACATTCTGCTTTTGAGAAAAGAGCACTCTTCTAATCTACTGTGTTTCCTATAGTGCCAGAACAGTGAGCTTGCTCAGAACAAAAGAACTGTGCTTCCGACACACGGGCCATATCTAGTTCAACTCTGCTTAGGAAACTGACAAGAAGAGTAGCTTCTCTTCAGTCCAATACACTGTACATGCTGGGAACAGACGCTAGTGCTATTTGCACTGTGTATTGCAAATGGAGCACAATAGTGACTCTTCTTACCAGAAAACAACTCTTGCTTGTAGGAGGAGAAACTGCATGTGATTCAACTCCATTTCTGACTGGGAAACAAATTCTAGCTCGCCTTACAAGAAACATACTCTGCTTTTGAGAAAAGAGCACTCTTCTAATCTACTGTGTTTCCTATAGGGCCAGAACAGTGAGCTTGCTCAGAACAAAGGAACTGTGCTTCCGACACACGGGCCATATCTATTTCAACTCTGCTTAGGAAACTGACAAGAAGAGTAGCTTCTCTTCAGTCCAATACACTGTACATGCTGGGAACAGAAGCTAGTGCTATTTGCACTGTGTATGGCAAATGGAGCACAATAGTGACTCTTCTTACCAGAAAACAACTCTTGCTTGTAGGAGCAGAAACTGCATGTGATTCAAACCCCATTTCTGACTGGGAAACAAATACTAGCTCGCCTTACAAGAAAAACACTCTGCTTTTGAGAAAAGAGCACTCTTCTAATCTACTGTGTTTCCTATATGGTCAGATCAGTGAGCTTGCTCAGAACAAAGGAACTGTGCTTCCGACACATGGGCCATATCTAGTTCAACTCTGCTTAGGAAACTGACAAGAACAGTAGCTTCTCTTCAGTCCAATACACTGTACTTGCTGGAACTGTCGCTAGTGCTATTTGCACTGTGTATGGCAAATGGAGCGCAATAGTGAATCTTCTTACCAGAAAACAACTCTTGCTCATAGGACCAGAAACTGCATGTGATTCAACTCCATTTCTGACTGGGAAACAAATACTAGCTCGCCTTACAAGAAACACACTCTGCTTTTGAGAAAAGAGCACTCTTCTAATCTACTGTGTTTCCTATAGGGCCAGAACAGTGAGCTTGCTCAGAACAATAGAACTGTGCGTCCAACCCACGGGCCATATCTAGTTCAACTCTGCTTAGGAAACTGACAAGAACAGTAGCTTCTCTTCAGTCCAATACACTGTACTTGCTGGTAAAAGTCGCTAGTGCTATTTGCACTGTGTATGGCAAATGGAGCGCAATAGTGAATCTTCTTACCAGAAAACAACTCTTGCTCATAGGACCAGAAACTGCATGTGATTCAACTCCATTTCTGACTGGGAAACAAATACTAGCTCGCCTTACAAGAAACACACTCTGCTTTTGAGAAAAGAGCACTCTTCTAATCAACTGTTTTTCATATAGGGCCAGAACAGTGAGCTTGCTCAGAACAATAGAACTGTGCTTCTGACACACGGGCCATATCTAGTTCAACTCTGCTTGAAACTGACAAGAACAGTAGCTTCTTTTCAGTCCAATACACTGTACTTGCTGGGCACAGACGCGAGTGCTATGTGCACTGAATATGGCAATGGGAGCACAATTGTGACTGTTCTTAGCAGAAAACAACTCTTGCTAGTAGGACCAGAAAATGCATGTGATTCAACTCCGTTTACGACTGGGAAACAAACACTAGCTCGCCTTACAAGAAACACACTCTGCTTTTGAGTAAAGAGCCCTCTTCTACTCTACTGTGATTCCTATAGTGCCAGAACAGTGAGCTTGCTCAGAACAAAGGAACTGTGCTTCCGACACACGGGCCATATCTAGTTCAACTCTGCTTAGGAAACTGACAAGAAGAGTAGCTTCTCTTCAGTCCAATGCACTGTACATGCTTTGAACAGACGCTAGTGCTATTTGCACTGTGCATTGCAAATGGAGCGCAATAGTGACTCTTCTTACCAGAAAACAACTCTTGCTTGTAGGAGCAGAAACTGCATGTGATTCAAACCCCATTTCTGACTGGGAAACAAATACTAGCTCGCCTTACAAGAAACATACTCTGCTTTTGAGAAAAGAGCACTCTTCTAATCTACTGTGTTTCCTATAGGGCCAGAACAGTGAGCTTGCTCAGAACAAAAGAACTGTGCTTCCGACACACGGGCCATATCTAGTTCAACTCTGCTTAGGAAACTGACAAGAACAGTATCTTCTCTTCAGTCCAATACACTGTACTTGCTGGGAACAGACGCTAGTGCTATTTGCACTGTGTATGGCAAATGGAGCGCAATAGTGACTCTTCTTACCAGAAAACAAGTCTTGCTTATAGGAGCAGAAACTGCATGTGATTCAACTCCATTTCTGACTGGGAAACAAATACTAGGTCGCCTTACAAGAAACATACTCTGCTTTTGAAAAAAGAGCACTCTTCTAATCTACTGTATTTCCTATAGGGCCAGAACAGTGAGCTTGCTCAGAACAAAAGAACTGTGCTTCCCACACACGGGCCATATCTAGTTCAACTCTGCTTAGGAAACTGACAAGAACAGTAGCTTCTCTTCAGTCCAATACACAGTACTTCCTGGGCACAGACGCGAGTGCTATTTGCACTGAGTATGGCAATGGGAGCGCAACTGTAACTGTTCTTAGCAGAAAACAACTCTTGCTAGTAGGACCAGAAACTGCATGTGATTCAACTCCGTTTACTACTGGGAAACAAACACTAGATCGCCTTACAACAAACACACTCTGCTTTTGAGAAAAGAGCACTCTTCTACTCTACTGTGATTCCTATAGGGCCAGAACAGTGAGCTTGCTCAGAAAAAGGAACTGTGCTTTCGACACACGGGCCATATCTAGTTCAAATCTGCTTAGGAAACTGACAAGAACAGTAGCGTCTCTTCAGTCCAATACACTGTACTTGCTGGGAACAGACGCTAGAGCTATTTGCACTGTGTATGGCAAATGGAGTGCAATAGTGACTCTTTTTACCAGAAAACAACTCGTGCTCGGAGGACCAGAAACTGCATGTGATTCAATTCCATTTCTGACTGGGAAACAAATACTAGCTCGCCTTACAAGAAACACACTCTGCTTTTGAGAAAAGAGCACTCTTCTAATCTACTGTGTTTCCTATAGTGCCAGAAGAGTGAGCTTGCTCAGAAGAAAGGAACTGTGCTTCCGACACACGGGCCATATCTAGTTCAACTCTGCTTAGGAAACTGACAAGAAGAGTAGCTTCTCTTCAGTCCAATACACTGTACATGCTGGAAACAGACGCTAGTGCTATTTGCACTGTGTATTGCAAATGGAGCGCAATAGTGACTCTTCTTACCAGAAAACAACTCTTGCTTGTAGGAGCAGAAACTGCATGTGATTCAAACCCCATTTCTGACTGGGAAACAAATACTAGCTCGCCTTACAAGAAACATACTCTGCTTTTGAGAAAAGAGCACTCTTCTAATCTACACTGTTTCCTATAGGGCCAGAACAGTGAGCTTGCTCAGAACAAAAGAACTGTGCTTCCGACACACGGGCCATATCTAGTTCAACTCTGCTTAGGAAACTGACAAGAACAGTATCTTCTCTTCAGTCCAATACACTGTACTTGCTGGGAACAGACGCTAGTGCTATTTGCACTGTGTATGGCAAATGGAGCGCAATAGTGACTCTTCTTACCAGAAAACAACTCTTGGTTGTAGAAGCAGAAACTGCATGTGATTCAACTCCATTTCTGACTGGGAAACAAATACTAGGTCGTCTTACAAGAAACATACTCTGCTTTTGAGAAAAGAGCACTCTTCTAATCTACTGTGTTTCCTATAGGGCCAGAACAGTGAGCTTGCTCAGAAAAAAAGAACTGTGCTTCCGACACACGGGCCATATCTAGTTCAACTCTGCTTAGGAAACTGACAAGAACAGTAGCTTCTCTTCAGTCCAATACACTGTACTTCCTGGGCACAGACGCGAATGCTATTTGCACTGAGTATGGCAATGGGAGCGCAACTGTGACTGTTCTTAGCAGAAAACAACTCTTGCTAGTAGGACCAGAAACTGCATGTGATTCAACTCCGTTTACGACTGGGAAACAAATACTAGCTCGCCTTACAAGAAACACACTCTGCTTTTGAGTAAAGAGCACTCTTGTACTCTACTGTGATTCCTATAGTGCCAGAACAGTGAGCTTGCTCAGAACAATGAACTGTGCTTCCAACACAAGGGCCATATCTAGTTCAACTCTGCTTAGGAAACTGACAAGAAGAGTAGCTTCTCTTCAGTCCAATACACTGTGCATGCTGGGAACAGACGCTAGTGCTATTTGCACTGTGTATTGCAAATGGAGCACAATAGTGACTCTTCTTACCAGAAAACAACTTTTGCTTGTAGGAGCAGAAACTGCATGTGATTCAACTCCATCTCTGACTGGGAAACAAATACTAGCTCGCCTTACAAGAAACATACTCTGCTTTTGAGAAAAGAGCACTCTTCTAATCTACTGTGTTTCCTATAGGGCCAGAACAGTGAGCTTGCTCAGAACAAAAGAACTGTGCTTCCGACACACGGGCCATATCTAGTTCAACTCTGCTTAGGAAACTGACAAGAACAGTAGCTTCTCTTCAGTCCAATACACTGTACTTGCTGGGACAGACGCAAGTGCTATTTGCACTGTGTATGGCATTGGGAGTCAATCGTGACTGTTCTTAGCAGAAAACAACTCTTGCTAGTAGGACCAGAAACTTCATGTGATTCAACTCCGTTTACGACTGGGAAACAAACACTAGCTCGCCTTACAAGAAACACACTCTGCTTTTGAGAAAAGAGCACTCTTCTAATCTACTGTGTTTCCTATATGGTCAGATCAGTGAGCTTGCTCAGAATAAAGGAACTGTGCTTCCGACACACGGGCCATATCTAGTTCAACTCTGCTTAGGAAACTGACAAGAACAGTAGCTTCTCTTCAGTACAATACACTGTACTTGCTGGAACTGTCGCTAGTGCTATTTGCACTGTGTATGGCAAATGGAGCGCAATAGTGACTCTTCTTACCAGAAAACAACTCTTGCTCATAGGACCAGAAACTGCATGTGATTCAACTCCATTTCTGACTGGGAAACAAATACTAGCTCGCCTTACAAGAAACACACTCTGCTTATCAGAAAAGAGCACTCTTCTAATCTACTGTGTTTCCTATAGGGCCAGAACAGTGAGCTTGCTCAGAACAAAGGAACTGTGTGTCCAACAAACGGGCCATATCTAGTTCAACTCTGCTTAGGAAACTGACAAGAACAGTAGCTTCTCTTCAGTCCAATACACTGTACTTGCTGGTAAAAGTCGCTAGTGCTATTTGCACTGTGTATGGCAAATGGAGCGCAATAGTGAATCTTCTTACCAGAAAACAACTCTTGCTCATAGGACCAGAAACTGCATGTGATTCAACTCCATTTCTGACTGGGAAACAAATACTAGCTCGCCTTACAAGAAACACACTCTGCTTTTGAGAAAAGAGCACTCTTCTAATCTACTGTTTTTCCTATAGGGCCAGAACAGTGAGCTTGCTCAGAACAATAGAACTGTGCTTCTGACACACGGGACATATCTAGTTCAACTCTGCTTGAAACTGACAAGAACAGTAGCTTCTCTTCAGTCCAATACACTGTTCTTGCTGGGAACAGACTCGAGTGCTATCTGCACTGTGTATGGCAATGGGAGCGCAATAGTGACTCTTCTTACCAGAAAACAACTCTTGGTTGTAGAAGCAGAAACTGCATGTGATTCAACTCCATTTCTGACTGGGAAACAAATACTAGGTCGTCTTACAAGAAACATACTCTGATTTTGAGAAAAGAGCACTCTTCTAATCTACTGTGTTTCCTATAGGGTCAGAACAGTGAGCTTGCTCAGAAAAAAAAACTGTGCTTCCGACACACGGGCCATATCTGGTTCAACTCTGCTTAAGAAACTGACAAGAACAGTAGCTTCTCTTCAGTCCAATACACTGTACTTCCTGGGCACAGATGCGAGTGCTATTTGCACTGAGTATGGCAATGGGAGCGCAACTGTGACTGTTCTTAGCAGAAAACAACTCTTGCTAGTAGGACCAGAAACTGCATGTGATTCAACTCCGTTTACGACTGGGAAACAAATACTAGCTCGCCTTACAAGAAACACACTCTGCTTTTGAGAAAAGAGCACTCTTCTAATCTACTGTGTTTCCTACAGGGCCAGAACAGTGAGCTTGCTCAGAACAATAGAACTGTGCTTCTGACACACGGGCCATATCTAGTTCAACTCTGCATAGGAAACTGACAAGAACAGTAGCTTCTCTTCAGTCCAATACACTGTACATGCTGGGAACAGACGCAAGTGCTATTTGCACTGTTTATGGCAAATGGAGCACAATAGTGACTCTTCTTACCAGAAAACAACTCTTGCTTGTAGGAGCAGAAACTGCATGTGATTCAACTCCATTTCTGACTGGGAAACAAATACTAGCTTGCCTTACAAGAAACATACTCTGCTTTTGAGAAAAGAGCACACATCTAATCTATTATGTTTTCTATAGGGCCAGAACAGTGAGCTTGCTCAGAACAATAGAACTGTGCTTCTGACACAATGCCCATATCTAGTTCAACTCTGCTTAGGAAACTGACAAGAACAGTAGCTTCTCTTCAGTCCAATACACTGTACATGCTGGGAACAGACGCAAGTGCTATTTGCACTGTGTATGGCAAATGGAGCACAATAGTGACTCTTCTTACCAGAAAACAACTCTTGCTTGTAGGAGCAGAAACTGCATGTGATTCAACTCCATTTCTGACTGGGAAACAAATACCAGCTTGCCTTACAGGAAACATACTCTGCTTTTGAGAAAAGAGCACACTTCTAATCTACTATGTTTTCTATAGGGCCAGAACAGTGAGCTTGCTCAGAACAAAAGAACTGTGCTTCCGACACACGGGCCATATCTAGTTCAACTCTGCTTAGGAAACTGACAAGAACAGTATCTTCTCTTCAGTCCAATACACTGTACTTGCTGGGATCAGTCACTAGTGCTATTTGCACTGTGTATGGCAAATGGAGCGCAATAGTGAATCTTCTTACCAGAAAACAACTCTTGCTCATAGGACCAGAAACTGCATGTGATTCAACTCCATTTCTGACTGGGAAACAAATACTAGCTCGCCTTACAAGAAACACACTCTGCTTTTGAGAAAAGAGCACTCTTCTAATCTACTGTGTTTCCTATAGTGCCAGAACAGTGAGCTTGCTCAGAACAAAGGAACTTTGCTTCCGACACACGGGCCATATCTAGTTCAACTCTGCTTAGGAAACTGACAAGAAGAGTAGCTTCTCTTCATTCCAATACACTGTACATGCTGGGAACAGACGCTAGTGCTATTTGCACTGTGTATTGCAAATGGAGCGCAATAGTGACTCTTCTTACCAGAAAACAACTCTTGCTTGTAGGAGGAGAAACTGCATGTGATTCAACTCCATTTCTGACTGGGAAACAAATTCTAGCTCGCCTTACAAGAAACATACTCTGCTTTTGAGAAAAGAGCACTCTTCTAATCTACTGTGTTTCCTATAGGGCCAGAACAGTGAGCTTGCTCAGAACAAAGGAACTGTGCTTCCGACACACGGGCCATATCTAGTTCAACTCTGCTTAGGAAACTGACAAGAAGAGTAGCTTCTCTTCAGTCCAATACACTGTACATGCTGGGAACAGAAGCTAGTGCTATTTGCACTGTGTATTGCAAATGGAGCACAATAGTGACTCTTCTTACCAGAAAACAACTCTTGCTTGTAGGAGCAGAAACTGCATGTGATTCAAACCCCATTTCTGACTGGGAAACAAATACTAGCTCGCCTTACAAGAAACATACTCTGCTTTTGAGAAAAGAGCACTCTTCTAATCTACTCTGTTTCCTATAGGGCCAGAACAGTGAGCTTGCTCAGAACAAAAGAACTGTGCTTAAGACACACGGGCCATATCTAGTTCAACTCTGCTTAGGAAACTGAAAAGAACAGTATCTTCTCTTCAGTCCAATACACTGTACTTGCTGGGAACAGACGCTAGTGCTATTTGCACTGTGTATGGCAAATGGAGCGCAATAATGACTCTTCTTACCAGAAAACAACTCTTGCTTGTAGAAGCAGAAACTGCATGTGATTCAACTCCATTTCTGACTGGGAAACAAATACAGGTCGTCTTACAAGAAACATACTCTGCTTTTGAGAAAAGAGCACTCTTCTAATCTACTGTGTTTCCTATAGGGCCAGAACAGTGAGCTTGCTCAGAAAAAAAGAACTGTGCTTCCGACACACAGGCCATATCTAGTTCAACTCTGCTTAGGAAACTGACAAGAACAGTAGCTTCTCTTCAGTCCAATACACTGTACTTGCTGGGAACAGACGCTAGTGATATTTGCACTGTGTATGGCACATGGAGCGCAATAGTGACTCTTCTTACCAGAAAACAACTCTTGCTTGTAGGAGCAGAAACTGCATGTGATTCAACTCCATTTCTGACTGGGAAACAAATACTAGGTCGCCTTACAAGAAACATACTCTGCTTTTGAAAAAAGAGCACTCTTCTACTCTACTGTGTTTCCTATAGTGCCAGAACAGTGAGCTTGCTCAGAACAAAAGAACTGTGCTTCCGACACACGGGCCATATCTAGTTCAACTCTGCTTAGGAAACTGACAAGAATAGTAGCTTCTCTTCAGTCCAATACACTGTACTTCCTGGGCACAGACACGTGTGCTATTTGCACTGAGTATGGCAATGGGAGCGCAACTGTGACTGTTCTTAGCAGAAAACAACTCTTGCTAGTAGGACCAGAAACTGCATGTGATTCAACTCCGTTTACTACTGGGAAACAAACACTAGATCGCCTTACAACAAACACACTCTGCTTTTGAGAAAAGAGCACTCTTCTACTCTACTGTGATTCCTATAGGGCCAGAAGAGTGAGCTTGCTCAGAACAAAGGAACTGTGCTTTCCACACACGGGCCATATCTAGTTCAAATCTGCTTAGGATACTGACAAGAACAGTACCGTCTCTTCAGTCCAATACACTGTACTTGCTGGGAACAGACGCTAGAGCTATTTGCACTGTGTATGGCAAATGGAGTGCAATAGTGACTCTTTTTACCAGAAAACAACTCGTGCTCGGAGGACCAGAAACTGCATGTGATTCAATTCCATTTCTGACTGGGAAACAAATACTAGCTCGCCTTACAAGAAACACACTCTGCTTTTGAGAAAAGAGCACTCTTCTAATCAACTGTGTTTCCTATAGTGCCAGAACAGTGAGCTTGCTCAGAACAAAGGAACTGTGCTTCCGACACACGGGCCATATCTAGTTCAACTCTGCTTAGGAAACTGACAAGAAGAGTAGCTTCTCTTCAGTCCAATACACTGTACATGCTGGGAACAGACGCTAGTGCTATTTGCACTGTGTATTGCAAATGGAGCGCAATAGTGACTCTTCTTACCAGAAAACAACTCTTGCTTGTAGGAGGAGAAACTGCATGTGATTCAACTCCATTTCTGACTGGGAAACAAATTCTAGCTCGCCTTACAAGAAACATACTCTGCTTTTGAGAAAAGAGCACTCTTCTAATCTACTGTGTTTCCTATAGGGCCAGAACAGTGAGCTTGCTCAGAACAAAGGAACTGTGCTTCCGACACACGGGCCATATCTAGTTCAACTCTGCTTAGGAAACTGACAAGAAGAGTAGCTTCTCTTCAGTCCAATACACTGTACATGCTGGGAACAGAAGCTAGTGCTATTTGCACTGTGTATTGCAAATGGAGCACAATAGTGACTCTTCTTACCAGAAAACAACTCTTGCTTGTAGGAGCAGAAACTGCATGTGATTCAAACCCCATTTCTGACTGGGAAACAAATACTAGCTCGCCTTACAAGAAACATACTCTGCTTTTGAGAAAAGAGCACTCTTCTAATCTACTCTGTTTCCTATAGGGCCAGAACAGTGAGCTTGCTCAGAACAAAAGAACTGTGCTTCCGACACACGGGCCATATCTAGTTCAACTCTGCTTAGGAAACTGACAAGAACAGTATCTTCTCTTCAGTCCAATACACTGTACTTGCTGGGAACAGACGCTAGTGCTATTTGCACTGTGTATGGCAAATGGAGCGCAATAATGACTCTTCTTACCAGAAAACAACTCTTGCTTGTAGAAGCAGAAACTGCATGTGATTCAACTCCATTTCTGACTGGGAAACAAATACAGGTCGTCTTACAAGAAACATACTCTGCTTTTGAGAAAAGAGCACTCTTCTAATCTACTGTGTTTCCTATAGGGCCAGAACAGTGAGCTTGCTCAGAAAAAAAGAACTGTGCTTCCGACACACGGGCCATATCTAGTTCAACTCTGCTTAGGAAACTGACAAGAACAGTAGCTTCTCTTCAGTCCAATACACTGTACTTCCTGGGCACAGACGCGAGTGCTATTTGCACTGAGTATGGCAATGGGAGCGCAACTGTGACTGTTCTTAGCAGAAAACAACTCTTGCTAGTAGGACCAGAAACTGCATGTGATTCAACTCCGTTTACGACTGGGAAACAAATACTAGCTCGCCTTACAAGAAACACACTCTGCTTTTGAGAAAAGAGCACTCTTCTAATCTACTGTGTTTCCTATAGTGCCAGAAGAGTGAGCTTGCTCAGAACAAAGGAACTGTGCTTCCGACACACGGGCCATATCTAGTTCAACTCTGCTTAGGAAACTGACAAGAAGAGTAGCTTCTCTTCAGTCCGATACACTGTACATGCTGGAAACAGACGCTAGTGCTATTTGCACTGTGTATTGCAAATGGAGCGCAATAGTGACTCTTCTTACCAGAAAACAACTCTTGCTTGTAGGACCAGAAACTGCATGTGATTCAACTCCGTTTACGACTGGGAAACAAAAACTAGCTCACCTTACAAGAAACACACTCTGCTTTTGAGTAAAGAGCACTCTTGTACTCTACTGTGATTCCTATAGTGCCAGAACAGTGAGCTTGCTCAGAACAAAGGAACTGTGCTTCCAACACAAGGGCCATATTTAGTTCAACTCTGCTTAGGAAACTGACAAGAAGAGTAGCTTCTCTTCAGTCCAATACACTGTGCATGCTGGGAACAGACGCTAGTGCTATTTGCACTGTGTATTGCAAATGGAGCACAATAGTGACTCTTCTTACCAGAAAACAACTTTTGCTTGTAGGAGCAGAAACTGCATGTGATTCAACTCCATTTCTGACTGGGAAACAAATACTAGCTCGCCTTACAAGAAACCTACTCTGCTTTTGAGAAAAGAGCACTCTTCTAATCTACTGTGTTTCCTATAGGGCCAGAACAGTGAGCTTGCTCAGAACAAAAGAACTGTGCTTCCGACACACGGGCCATATCTAGTTCAACTCTGCTTAGGAAACTGACAAGAACAGTAGCTTCTCTTCAGTCCAATACACTGTACTTGCTGGGACAGACGCAAGTGCTATTTGCACTGTGTATGGCATTGGGAGTCAATCGTGACTGTTCTTAGCAGAAAACAACTCTTGCTAGTAGGACCAGAAACTTCATGTGATTCAAATCCGTTTACGACTGGGAAACAAACACTAGCTCGCCTTACAAGAAACACACTCTGCTTTTGAGAAAAGAGCACTCTTCTAATCTACTGTGTTTCCTATATGGTCAGATCAGTGAGCTTGCTCAGAATAAAGGAACTGTGCTTCCGACACACGGGCCATATCTAGTTCAACTCTGCTTAGGAAACTGACAAGAACAGTAGCTTCTCTTCAGTCCAATACACTGTACTTGCTGGAACTGTCGCTAGTGCTATTTGCACTGTGTATGGCAAATGGAGCGCAATAGTGAATCTTCTTACCAGAAAACAACTCTTGCTCATAGGACCAGAAACTGCATGTGATTCAACTCCATTTCTGACTGGGAAACAAATACTAGCTCGCCCTACAAGAAACACACTCTGCTTATCAGAAAAGAGCACTCTTCTAATCTACTGTGTTTCCTATAGGGCCAGAACAGTGAGCTTGCTCAGAACAAAGGAACTGTGTGTCCAACAAACGGGCCATATCTAGTTCAACTCTGCTTAGGAAACTGACAAGAACAGTAGCTTCTCTTCAGTCCAATACACTGTACTTGCTGGTAAAAGTCGCTAGTGCTATTTGCACTGTGTATGGCAAATGGAGCGCAATAGTGAATCTTCTTACCAGAAAACAACTCTTGCTCATAGGACCAGAAACTGCATGTGATTCAACTCCATTTCTGACTGGGAAACAAATACTAGGTCGTCTTACAAGAAACATACTCTGCTTTTGAGAAAAGAGCACTCTTCTAATCTACTGTGTTTCCTATAGGGCCAGAACAGTGAGCTTGCTCAGAAAAAAAAACTGTGCTTCCGACACACGGGCCATATCTAGTTCAACTCTGCTTAAGAAACTGACAAGAACAGTAGCTTCTCTTCAGTCCAATACACTGTACTTCCTGGGCACAGATGCGAGTGCTATTTGCACTGAGTATGGCAATGGGAGCGCAACTGGGACTGTTCTTAGCAGAAAACAACTCTTGCTAGTAGGACCAGAAACTGCATGTGATTCAACTCCGTTTACGACTGGGAAACAAATACTAGCTCGCCTTACAAGAAACACACTCTGCTTTTGAGAAAAGAGCACTCTTCTAATCTACTGTGTTTCCTACAGGGCCAGAACAGTGAGCTTGCTCAGAACAATAGAACTGTGCTTCTGACACACGGGCCATATCTAGTTCAACTCTGCATAGGAAACTGACAAGAACAGTAGCTTCTCTTCAGTCCAATACACTGTACATGCTGGGAACAGACGCAAGTGCTATTTGCACTGTTTATGGCAAATGGAGCACAATAGTGACTCTTCTTACCAGAAAACAACTCTTGCTTGTAGGAGGAGAAACTGCATGTGATTCAACTCCATTTCTGACTGGGAAACAAATTCTAGCTCGCCTTACAAGAAACATACTCTGCTTTTGAGAAAAGAGCACTCTTCTAATCTACTGTGTTTCCTATAGGGCCAGAACAGTGAGCTTGCTCAGAACAAAGGAACTGTGCTTCCGACACACGGGCCATATCTAGTTCAACTCTGCTTAGCAAACTGACAAGAAGAGTAGCTTCTCTTCAGTCCAATACACTGTACATGCTGGGAACAGAAGCTAGTGCTATTTGCACTGTGTATTGCAAATGGAGCACAATAGTGACTCTTCTTACCAGAAAACAACTCTTGCTTGTAGGAGCAGAAACTGCATGTGATTCAAACCCCATTTCTGACTGGGAAACAAATACTAGCTCGCCTTACAAGAAACATACTCTGCTTTTGAGAAAAGAGCACTCTTCTAATCTACTCTGTTTCCTATAGGGCCAGAACAGTGAGCTTGCTCAGAACAAAAGAACTGTGCTTCCGACACACGGGCCATATCTAGTTCAACTCTGCTTAGGAAACTGAAAAGAACAGTATCTTCTCTTCAGTCCAATACACTGTACTTGCTGGGAACAGACGCTAGTGCTATTTGCACTGTGTATGGCAAATGGAGCGCAATAATGACTCTTCTTACCAGAAAACAACTCTTGCTTGTAGAAGCAGAAACTGCATGTGATTCAACTCCATTTCTGACTGGGAAACAAATACAGGTCGTCTTACAAGAAACATACTCTGCTTTTGAGAAAAGAGCACTCTTCTAATCTACTGTGTTTCCTATAGGGTCAGAACAGTGAGCTTGCTCAGAAAAAAAGAACTGTGCTTCCGACACACAGGCCATATCTAGTTCAACTCTGCTTAGGAAACTGACAAGAACAGTAGCTTCTCTTCAGTCCAATACACTGTACTTGCTGGGAACAGACGCTAGTGATATTTGCACTGTGTATGGCACATGGAGCGCAATAGTGACTCTTCTTACCAGAAAACAACTCTTGCTTGTAGGAGGAGAAACTGCATGTGATTCAACTCCATTTCTGACTGGGAAACAAATACTAGGTCGCCTTACAAGAAACATACTCTGCTTTTGAAAAAAGAGCACTCTTCTACTCTACTGTGTTTCCTATAGGGCCAGAACAGTGAGCTTGCTCAGAACAAAAGAACTGTGCTTCCGACACACGGGCCATATCTAGTTCAACTCTGCTTAGGAAACTGACAAGAATAGTAGCTTCTCTTCAGTCCAATACACTGTACTTCCTGGGCACAGACACGTGTGCTATTTGCACTGAGTATGGCAATGGGAGCGCAACTGTGACTGTTCTTAGCAGAAAACAACTCTTGCTAGTAGGACCAGAAACTGCATGTGATTCAACTCCGTTTACTACTGGGAAACAAACACTAGATCGCCTTACAACAAACACACTCTGCTTTTGAGAAAAGAGCACTCTTCTACTCTACTGTGATTCCTATAGGGCCAGAAGAGTGAGCTTGCTCAGAACAAAGGAACTGTGCTTTCCACACACGGGCCATATCTAGTTCAACTCTGCTTAGGAAACTGACAAGAACAGTAGCGTCTCTTCAGTCCAATACACTGTACTTGCTGGGAACAGACGCTAGAGCTATTTGCACTGTGTATGGCAAATGGAGTGCAATAGTGACTCTTTTTACCAGAAAACAACTCGTGCTCAGAGGACCAGAAACTGCATGTGATTCAATTCCATTTCTGACTGGGAAACAAATACTAGCTCGCCTTACAAGAAACATACTCTGCTTTTGAGAAAAGAGCACTCTTCTAATCAACTGTGTTTCCTATAGTGCCAGAACAGTGAGCTTGCTCAGAACAAAGGAACTGTGCTTCCGACACACGGGCCATATCTAGTTCAACTCTGCTTAGGAAACTGACAAGAAGAGTAGCTTCTCTTCAGTACAATACACTGTACATGCTGGGAACAGACGCTAGTGCTATTTGCACTGTGTATTGCAAATGGAGCGCAATAGTGACGCTTCTTACCAGAAAACAACTCTTGCTTGTAGGAGGAGAAACTGCATGTGATTCAACTCCATTTCTGACTGGGAAACAAATTCTAGCTCGCCTTACAAGAAACATACTCTGCTTTTGAGAAAAGAGCACTCTTCTAATCTACTGTGTTTCCTATAGGGCCAGAACAGTGAGCTTGCTCAGAACAAAGGAACTGTGCTTCCGACACACGGGCCATATCTAGTTCAACTCTGCTTAGGAAACTGACAAGAAGAGTAGCTTCTCTTCAGTCCAATACACTGTACATGCTGGGAACAGAAGCTAGTGCTATTTGCACTGTGTATTGCAAATGGAGCACAATAGTGACTCTTCTTACCAGAAAACAACTCTTGCTTGTAGGAGCAGAAACTGCATGTGATTCAAACCCCATTTCTGACTGGGAAACAAATACTAGCTCGCCTTACAAGAAACATACTCTGCTTTTGAGAAAAGAGCACTCTTCTAATCTACTCTGTTTCCTATAGGGCCAGAACAGTGAGCTTGCTCAGAACAAAAGAACTGTGCTTCCGACACACGGGCCATATCTAGTTCAACTCTGCTTAGGAAACTGACAAGAACAGTATCTTCTCTTCAGTCCAATACACTGTACTTGCTGGGAACAGACGCTAGTGCTATTTGCACTGTGTATGGCAAATGGAGCGCAATAATGACTCTTCTTACCAGAAAACAACTCTTGCTTGTAGAAGCAGAAACTGCATGTGATTCAACTCCATTTCTGACTGGGAAACAAATACAGGTCGTCTTACAAGAAACATACTCTGCTTTTGAGAAAAGAGCACTCTTCTAATCTACTGTGTTTCCTATAGGGCCAGAACAGTGAGTTTGCTCAGAAAAAAAGAACTGTGCTTCCGACACACGGGCCATATCTAGTTCAACTCTGCTTAGGAAACTGACAAGAACAGTAGCTTCTCTTCAGTCCAATACACTGTACTTCCTGGGCACAGACGCGAGTGCTATTTGCACTGAGTATGGCAATGGGAGCGCAACTGTGACTGTTCTTAGCAGAAAACAACTCTTGCTAGTAGGACCAGAAACTGCATGTGATTCAACTCCGTTTACGACTGGGAAACAAATACTAGCTCGCCTTAAAAGAAACACACTCTGCTTTTGAGTAAAGAGCACTCTTCTAGTCTACTGTGATTCCTATAGTGCCTGAACAGTGAGCTTGCTCAGAACAAAGGAACTGTGCTTCCGACACAAGGGCCATATCTAGTTCAACTCTGCTTAGGAAACTGACAAGAAGAGTAGCTTCTCTTCAGTCCAATACACTGTGCATGCTGGGAACAGACGCTAGTGCTATTTGCACTGTGTATTGCAAATGGTGCGCAATAGTGACTCTTCTTACCAGAAAACAACTCTTGCTTGTAGGAGCAGAAACTGCATGTGATTCAACTCCATTTCTGACTGGGAAACAAATACTAGCTCGCCTTACAAGAAACATACTCTGCTTTTGAGAAAAGAGCACTCTTCTAATCTACTCTGTTTCCTATAGGGCCAGAACAGTGAGCTTGCTCAGAACAAAAGAACTGTGCTTCCGACACATGGGCCATATCTAGTTCAACTCTGCTTAGGAAACTGACAAGAACAGTAGCTTCTCTTCAGTCCAATACACTGTACTTGCTCGGAACAGACGCGAGTGCTATTTGCACTGTGTATGGCAATGGGAGTCAATCGTGACTGTTCTTAGCAGAAAACAACTCTTGCTAGTAGGACCAGAAACTTCATGTGATTCAACTCCGTTTACAACTGGGAAACAAACACTAGCTCGCCTTACAAGAAAAACACTCTGCTTTTGAGAAAAGAGCACTCTTCTAATCTACTGTGTTTCCTATATGGTCAGATCAGTGAGCTTGCTCAGAACAAAGGAACAGTGCTTAAGACACATGGGCCATATCTAGTTCAACTCTGCTTAGGAAACTGACAAGAACAGTAGCTTCTCTTCAGTCCAATACACTGTACTTGCTGGAACTGTCGCTATTGCTATTTGCACTGCGTATGGCAAATGGAGGGCAATAGTGAATCTTCTTACCAGAAAACAACTCTTGCTCATAGGACCAGAAACTGCATGTGATTCAACTCCATTTCTGACTGGGAAACAAATACTAGCTCGCCTTACAAGAAACACACTCTGCTTTTGAGAAAAGAGCACTCTTCTAATCTACTGTGTTTCCTATAGGGCCAGAACAGTGAGCTTGCTCAGAACAATAGAACTGTGCGTCCAACCCACGGGCCATATCTAGTTCAACTCTGCTTAGGAAACTGACAAGAACAGTAGCTTCTCTTCAGTCCAATACACTGTACTTGCTGGTAAAAGTCGCTAGTGCTATTTGCACTGTGTATGGCAAATGGAGCGCAATAGTGAATCTTCTTACCAGAAAACAACTCTTGCTCATAGGACCAGAAACTGCATGTGATTCAACTCCATTTCTGACTGGGAAACAAATACTAGCTCGCCTTACAAGAAACACACTCTGCTTTTGAGAAAAGAGCACTCTTCTAATCTACTGTTTTTCATATAGGGCCAGAACAGTGAGCTTGCTCAGAACAATAGAACTGTGCTTCTGACACACGGGCCATATCTAGTTCAACTCTGCTTGAAACTGACAAGAACAGTAGCTTCTTTTCAGTCCAATACACTGTACTTGCTGGGCACAGACGCGAGTGCTATTTGCACTGAATATGGCAATGGGAGCGCAATTGTGACTGTTCTTAGCAGAAAACAACTCTTGCTAGTAGGACCAGAAAATGCATGTGATTCAACTCCGTTTACGACTGGGAAACAAACACTAGCTCGCCTTACAAGAAACACATTCTGCTTTTGAGTAAAGAGCCCTCTTCTACTCTACTATGATTCCTATAGTGCCAGAACAGTGAGCTTGCTCAGAACAAAGGAACTGTGCTTCCGACACACGGGCCACATCTAGTTCAACTCTGCTTAGGAAACTGACAAGAAGAGTAGCTTCTCTTCAGTCCAATACACTGTACATGCTTTGAACAGACGCTAGTGCTATTTGCACTGTGTATTGCAAATGGAGCGCAATAGTGACTCTTCTTACCAGAAAACAACTCTTGCTTGTAGGAGCAGAAACTGCATGTGATTCAAACCCCATTTCTGACTGGGAAACAAATACTAGCTCGCCTTACAAGAAACATACTCTGCTTTTGAGAAAAGAGCACTCTTCTAATCTACTCTGTTTCCTATAGGGCCAGAACAGTGAGCTTGCTCAGAACAAAAGAACTGTGCTTCCGACACACGGGCCATATCTAGTTCAACTCTGCTTAGGAAACTGACAACAGCAGTATCTTCTCTTCAGTCCAATACACTGTACTTGCTGGGAACAGACGCAGGTGCTATTTGCACTGCGTATGGCAAATGGAGCGCAATAGTGACTCTTCTTACCAGAAAACAAGTCTTGCTTATAGGAGCAGAAACTGCATGTGATTCAACTCCATTTCTGACTGGGAAAGAAATACTAGGTCGCCTTACAAGAAACATACTCTGCTTTTGAAAAAAGAGCACTCTTCTAATCTACTGTGTTTCCTATAGGGCCAGAACAGTGAGCTTGCTCAGAACAAAAGAACTGTGCTTCCGACACACGGGCCATATCTAGTTCAACTCTGCTTAGGAAACTGACAAGAACAGTAGCTTCTCTTCAGTCCAATACACAGTACTTCCTGGGCACAGACGCGAGTGCTATTTGCACTGAGTATGGCAATGGGAGGGCAACTGTGACTGTTCTTAGCAGAAAACAACTCTTGCTAGTAGGACCAGAAACTGCATGTGATTCAACTCCGTTTACTACTGGGAAACAAACACTAGATCGCCTTACAACAAACACACTCTGCTTTTGAGAAAAGAGCACTCTTCTACTCTACTGTGATTCCTATAGGGCCAGAACAGTGAGCTTGCTCAGAAAAAGGAACTGTGCTTTCGACACACGGGCCATATCTAGTTCAAATCTGCTTAGGAAACTGACAAGAACAGTAGCGTCTCTTCAGTCCAATACACTGTACTTGCTGGGCACAGACACGAATGCTATTTGCACTGTGTATGGCAAATGGAGTGCAATAGTGACTCTTTTTACCAGAAAACAACTCGTGCTCGGAGGACCAGAAACTGCATGTGATTCAATTCCATTTCTGACTGGGAAACAAATACTAGCTCGCCTTACAAGAAACATACTCTGCTTTTGAGAAAAGAGCACTCTTCTAATCTACACTGTTTCCTATAGGGCCAGAACAGTGAGCTTGCTCAGAACAATAGAACTGTGCTTCCGACACACGGGCCATATCTAGTTCAACTCTGCTTAGGAAACTGACAAGAACAGTATCTTCTCTTCAGTCCAATACACTGTACTTGCTGGGAACAGACGCTAGTGCTATTTGCACTGTGTATGGCAAATGGAGCGCAATAGTGACTCTTCTTACCAGAAAACAACTCTTGCTTGTAGAAGCAGAAACTGCATGTGATTCAACTCCATTTCTGACTGGGAAACAAATACTACCTCGTCTTACAAGAAACATACTCTGCTTTTGAGAAAAGAGCACTCTTCTAATCTACTGTGTTTCCTATAGGGCCAGAACAGTGAGCTTGCTTAGAAAAAAAGAACTGTGCTTCCGACACACGGGCCATATCTAGTTCAACTCTGCTTAGGAAACTGACAAGAACAGTAGCTTCTCTTCAGTCCAATACACTGTACTTCCTGGGCACAGACGCGAATGCTATTTGCACTGAGTATGGCAATGGGAGCGCAACTGTGACTGTTCTTAGCAGAAAACAACTCTTGCTAGTAGGACCAGAAACTGCATGTGATTCAACTCCGTTTACGACTGGGAAACAAATACTAGCTCGCCTTACAAGAAACACACTCTGCTTTTGAGTAAAGAGCACTCTTCTACTCTACTGTGATTCCTATAGTGCCAGAACAGTGAGCTTGCTCACAACAAAGGAACTGTGCTTCCAACACAAGGGCCATATCTAGTTCAACTCTGCTTAGGAAACTGACAAGAAGAGTAGCTTCTCTTCAGTCCAATACACTGTGCATGCTGGGAACAGACGCTAGTGCTATTTGCACTGTGTATTGCAAATGGAGCACAATAGTGACTCTTCTTACCAGAAAACAACTTTTGCTTGTAGGAGCAGAAACTGCATGTGATTCAACTCCATTTCTGACTGGGAAACAAATACTAGCTCGCCTTACAAGAAACATACTCTGCTTTTGAGAAAAGAGCACTCTTCTAATCTACTGTGTTTCCTATAGGGCCAGAACAGTGAGCTTGCTCAGAACAAAAGAACTGTGCTTCCGACACACGGGCCATATCTAGTTCAACTCTGCTTAGGAAACTGACAAGAACAGTAGCTTCTCTTCAGTCCAATACACTGTACTTGCTGGAACTGTCGCTAGTGCTATTTGCACTGTGTATGGCAAATGGAGCGCAATAGTGAGTCTTCTTACCAGAAAACAACTCTTGCTCATAGGACCAGAAACTGCATGTGATTCAACTCCATTTCTGACTGGGAAACAAATACTAGCTCGCCTTACAAGAAACACACTCTGCTTATCAGAAAAGAGCACTCTTCTAATCTACTGTGTTTCCTATAGGGCCAGAACAGTGAGCTTGCTCAGAACAAAGGAACTGTGTGTCCAACAAACGGGCCATATCTAGTTCAACTCTGCTTAGGAAACTGACAAGAACAGTAGCTTCTCTTCAGTCCAATACACTGTACTTGCTGGTAAAAGTCGCTAGTGCTATTTGCACTGTGTATGGCAAATGGAGCGCAATAGTGAATCTTCTTACCAGAAAACAACTCTTGCTCATAGGACCAGAAACTGCATGTGATTCAACTCCATTTCTGACTGGGAAACAAATACTAGCTCGCCTTACAAGAAACACACTCTGCTTTTGAGAAAAGAGCACTCTTCTAATCTACTGTTTTTCCTATAGGGCCAGAACAGTGAGCTTGCTCAGAACAATAGAACTGTGCTTCTGACACACGGGACATATCTAGTTCAACTCTGCTTGAAACTGACAAGAACAGTAGCTTCTCTTCAGTCCAATACACTGTACATGCGGGGAACAGACTCGAGTGCTATCTGCACTGTGTATGGCAATGGGAGCGCAATAGTGACTCTTCTTACCAGAAAACAACTCTTGGTTGTAGAAGCAGAAACTGCATGTGATTCAACTCCATTTCTGACTGGGAAACAAATACTAGGTCGTCTTACAAGAAACATACTCTGCTTTTGAGAAAAGAGCACTCTTCTAATCTACTGTGTTTCCTATAGGGCCAGAACAGTGAGCTTGCTCAGAAAAAAAGAACTGTGCTTCCGACACACGGGCCATATCTAGTTCAACTCTGCTTAGGAAACTGACAAGAACAGTAGCTTCTCTTCAGTCCAATACACTGTAATGGCTGGTAACAGTCGCTAGTGCTATTTGCACTGTGTATGGCAAATGGAGCACAATAGTGAATCTTCTTACCAGAAAACAACTCTTGCTCATAGGACCAGAAACTGCATGTGATTCAACTCCATTTCTGACTGGGAAACAAATACTAGTTCGCCTTACAAGAAACACACTCTGCTTTTGAGAAAAGAGCACTCTTCTAATCTACTGTGTTTCCTATAGGGCCAGAACAGTGAGCTTGCTCAGAACAATAGAACTGTGCGTCCAACCCACGGGCCATATCTAGTTCAACTCTGCTTAGGAAACTGACAAGAACAGTAGCTTCTCTTCAGTCCAATACACTGTACATGCTGGGAACAGACGCAAGTGCTATTTGCACTGTTTATGGCAAATGGAGCACAATAGTGACTCTTCTTTCAGAAAACAACTCTTGCTTGTAGGAGCAGAAACTGCATGTGATTCAACTCCATTTCTGACTGGGAAACAAATACTAGCTTGCCTTACAAGAAACATACTCTGCTTTTGAGAAAAGAGCACACATCTAATCTATTATGTTTTCTATAGGGCCAGAAGAGTGAGCTTGCTCAGAACAATAGAACTGTGCTTCTGACACAAGGCCCATATCTAGTTCAACTCTGCTTAGGAAACTGACAAGAACAGTAGCTTCTCTTCAGTCCAATACACTGTACATGCTGGGAACAGACGCAAGTGCTATTTGCACTGTGTATGGCAAATGGAGCACAATAGTGACTCTTCTTACCAGAAAACAACTCTTGCTTGTAGGAGCAGAAACTGCATGTGATTCAACTCCATTTCTGACTGGGAAACAAATACCAGCTTGCCTTACAGGAAACATACTCTGCTTTTGAGAAAAGAGCACACTTCTAATCTACTATGTTTTCTATAGGGCCAGAACAGTGAGCTTGCTCAGAACAAAAGAACTGTGCTTCCGACACACGGGCCATATCTAGTTCAACTCTGCTTAGGAAACTGACAAGAACAGTAGCTTCTCTTCAGTCCAATACACTGTACTTGCTGGGATCAGTCGCTAGTGCTATTTGCACTGTGTATGGCAAATGGAGCGCAATAGTGAATCTTCTTACCAGAAAACAACTCTTGCTCATAGGACCAGAAACTGCATGTGATTCAACTCCATTTCTGACTGGGAAACAAATACTAGCTCGCCTTACAAGAAACACACTCTGCTTTTGAGAAAAGAGCACTCTTCTAATCTACTGTGTTTCCTATAGGGCCAGAACAGTGAGCTTGCTCAGAACAATAGATCTGTGCGTCCAACACACGTGCCATACCTAGTTCAACTCTGCTTAGGAAACTGACAAGAACAGTAGCTTCTCTTCAGTCCAATACACTGTACTTGCTGGGCACAGACGCGAGTGCTTTTTGCACTGAGTATGGCAATGGGAGCGCAATTGTGTCTGTTCTCAGAAGAAAACAACTCTTGCTAGTAGGACCAGAAACTGCATGTGATTCAACTCCGTTTACGACTGGGAAACAAACACTAGCTCGCCTTACAAGAAACTCACTCTGCTTTTGAGTAAAGAGCACTCTTCTACTCTACTGTGATTCCTATAGTGCCAGAACAGTGAGCTTGCTCAGAACAAAGGAACTGTGCTTCCGACACACGGGCCATATCTAGTTCAACTCTGCTTAGGAAACTGACAAGAAGAGTAGCTTCTCTTCAGTCCAATACACTGTA
Organism: Peromyscus eremicus; assembly: GCF_949786415.1. Taxonomy (NCBI): domain Eukaryota; kingdom Metazoa; phylum Chordata; class Mammalia; order Rodentia; family Cricetidae; genus Peromyscus; species Peromyscus eremicus. Next base: position 16,182 of record NW_026734692.1, on the reverse strand, counting down.
CATTCTGGGAACAGACGCTAGTGCTATTTGAACTGTGTATTGCAAATGGAGTGCAATAGTGACTCTTCTTACCAGAAAACAACTCTTGCTTGTAGGAGCAGAAACTGCATGTGATTCAAACCCCATTTCTGACTGGGAAACAAATACTAGCTCGCCTTACAAGAAACATACTCTGCTTTTGAGAAAAGAGCACTCTTCTAATCTACTCTGTTTCCTATAGGGCCAGAACAGTGAGCTTGCTCAGAAAAAAAGAACTGTGCTTCCGACTCACTGGCCATATCTAGTTCAACTCTGCTTAGGAAACTGACAAGAACAGTATCTTCTCTTCAGTCCAATACAATGTACTTGCTGGGAACAGACACTAGTGCTATTTGCACTGTGTATGGCAAATGGAGCGCAATAGTGACTCTTCTTACCAGAAAACAACTCTTGCTTGTAGGAGCAGAAACTGCATGTGATTCAACTCCATTTCTGACTGGGAAACAAATACTAGGTCGTCTTACAAGAAACATACTCTGCTTTTGAGAAAAGAGTACTCTTCTAATCTACTGTGTTTCCTATAGGGCCAGAACAGTGAGCTTGCTCAGAACAAAAGAACTGTGCTTCGGACACACGGGCCATATCTAGTTCAACTCTCCTTAGGAAACTGACAAGAACAGTAGCTTCTCTTCAGTCCAATACACTGTACTTCCTGGGCACAGACGCGACTGCTATTTGCACTGATTATGGCAATGGGAGCGCAACTGTGACTGTTCTTAGCAGAAAACAACTCTTGCTCATAGGACCAGAAACTGCATGTGATTCAACTCCGTTTACTACTGGGAAACAAACACTAGATCGCCTTACAACAAATACACTCTGCTTTTGAGAAAAGAGCACACTTCTACTCTACTGTGATTCCTATAGGGCCAGAACAGTGAGCTTGCTCATAACAAAGGAACTGTGCTTTCGACACACGGGCCATATCTAGTTCAACTCTGCTTAGGAAACTGACAAGAACTGTAGCTTCCCTTCAGTCCAATACACTGTACTTGCTGGTAAATGTCGCTAGTGCTATTTGCACTGTGTATGGCAAATAGAGCGCAATAGTGAATCTTCTTGCCAGAAAACAACTCTTGCTCATAGGACCAGAAACTGCATGTGATTCAACTCCATTTCTGACTGGGAAACAAATACTAGCTCGCCTTACAAGAAACACACTCTGCTTTTGAGAAAAGAGCACTCTTCTAATCTACTGTTTTTCCTATAGGGCCAGAACAGTGAGCTTGCTTAGAACAATAGAACTGTGCTTCTGACACACGGGCCATATCTAGTTCAACTCTGCTTAGGAAACTGACAAGAACAGTAGCTTCTCTTCAGTCCAATACACTGTACTTGCTGGGCACAGACGCGAGTGCTATCTGCACTGTGTATGGCAATGGGAGCGCAATCGTGACTCTTCTTAGCAGAAAACAACTCTTGCTAGTAGGACCAGAAACTGCATGTGATTCACCTCCGTTTACGACTGGGAAACAAACAGTAGGTCGCCTTACAAGAAACACACTCTGCTTTTGAGAAAAGAGTACTCTTCTACTCTACTGTGATTCCTATATGACCAGAAGAGTGAGCTTTCTCAGAACAAAGGAACTGTGCTTCCGACACACGGGCCATATCTAGTTCAACTCTGCTTAGGAAACTGACAAGAACAGTAGCTTCTCTTCAGTCCAATACACTGTACTTGCTGGGAACAGACGCTAGTGCTATTTGCACTGTGTATGGCAAATGGATCTCAATAGTGACTCTTCTTACCAGAAAACAACTCTTGCTTGTAGGAGCAGAACCTGCATGTGATTCAACTCCTTTTCTGACTGGGAAACTAATACTAGCTCTCCTTGCAAGAAACATACTCTGCTATAGAGAAAAGAGCACTCTTCTACTCTACTGTGTTTCCTTAGGGCCAGAACAGTGAGCTTGCTCAGAACAAAAGAACTGTGCTTCCGACACAGGGGCCATATCTAGTTCAACTCTGCTTGAAACTGACAAGAACAGTAGCTTCTCTTCAGTCCATTAAACTGTACTTGCTGGGAACAGACACTAGTGCTATTTGCACTGTGTATGGCAATGGGAGCGCAATCGTGACTGTTCTTAGCAGAAAACAACTCTTGCTAGTAGGACCAGAAACTGCATGTGATTCAACTCCATTTACGACTGGGAAACAAACACTAGCTCGCCTTACAAGAAACACACTCTGCTTTAGAGTAAAGAGCACTCTTCTAATCTACTGTGATTCCTATAGTGCCAAAACAGTGAGCTTGCTCAGAACAAAGGAACTGTGCTTCCGACACAGGGGCCATATCTAGTTCAACTCTGCTTAGGAAACTGACAAGAAGAGTAGCTTCTCTTCAGTCCAATACACTGTGCAAGCTGGGAACAGACACTAGAGCTATTTGCACTGTGTATTGCAAATGGAGCGCAATAGTGACTCTTCTTACCAGAAAAAAACTCTTTCTTGTAGGAGCAGAAACTGCATGTGATTCAACTCCATTTCTGACTGGGAAACAAATACTAGCTCGCCATACAAGAAACATACTCTGCTTTTGAGAAAAGAGCACTCTTCTATTCTACTGTGTTTCCTATAGGGCCAGAACAGTGAGCTTGCTCAGAACAAAGGAACTGTGCTTCCGAAACACGGGCCATATCTAGTTCAACTCTGCTTAGGAAACTGACAAGAACAGTAGCTTCTCTTCAGTCCAATACACTGTACTTGCTGGGAACAGACGCTAGTGCTATTTGCACTGTGTATGGCAAATGGAGCGCAATAGTGACTCTTCTTACCAGAAAACAACTCTTGCTTGTAGGAGCAGAAACTGCATGTGATTCAACTCCATTTCTGACTGGGAAACAAATACTAGCTCACCTTACAAGAAACATACTCTGCTTTTGAGAAAATAGCACTCTTCTAATCTACTGTGTTTCCTATAGTGCCAGAACAGTGAGCTTGCTCAGAACAAAAGAACTGTGCTTCCGACACACGGGCCATATCTAGTTCAACTCTGCTTAGGAAACTGACAAGAACAGTAGCTTCTCTTCAGTCCAATACACTGTACTTGCTGGGCACAGACGCGAATGCTATTTGCACTGAGTATCGCAATGGGAGCACAATTGTGACTGTTCTTAGCAGAAAACAACTCTTGCTAGTAGGACCAGAAACTGCATGTGATTCTACTCCGTTTACGACTGGGAAAAAAACACTAGCTCGCCTTACAAGAAACACACTCTGCTTTTGAGAAAAGAGCACTCTTCTAATCTACTGTGTTTCCTATATGGTCAGATCAGTGAGCTTGCTCAGAACAAAGGAACTGTGCTTCCGACACACGGGCCATATCTAGTTCAACTCTGCTTAGGAAACTGACAAGAACAGTAGCTTCTCTTCAGTCCAATACACTGTAATGGCTGGTAACAGTCGCTAGTGCTATTTGCACTGTGTATGGCAAATGGAGCACAATAGTGAATCTTCTTACCAGAAAACAACTCTTGCTCATAGGACCAGAAACTGCATGTGATTCAACTCCATTTCTGACTGGGAAACAAATACTAGTTCGCCTTACAAGAAAAACAATCTGCTTTTGAGAAAAGAGCACTCTTCTAATCTACTGTGTTTCCTATAGGGCCAGAACAGTGAGCTTGCTCAGAACAATAGAACTGTGCGTCCAACCCACGGGCCATATCTAGTTCAACTCTGCTTAGGAAACTGACAAGAACAGTAGCTTCTCTTCAGTCCAATACACTGTACTTGCTGGTAAAAGTCGCTAGTGCTATTTGCACTGTGTATGGCAAATGGATCTCAATAGTGACTCTTCTTTCCAGAAAACAACTCTTGCTTGTAGGAGCAGAACCTGCATGTGATTCAACTCCATTTCTGACTGGGAAACAAATACTAGCTCTCCTTACAAGAAACATACTCTGCTATAGAGAAAAGAACACTCTTCTACTCTACTGTGTTTCCTTAGGGCCAGAACAGTGAGCTTGCTCAGAACAAAAGAACTGTGCTTCCGACACAGGGGCCATATCTAGTACAACTCTGCTTAGGAAACTGACAAGAACAGTAGCTTCTCTTCAGTCCAATACACTGTACTTGCTGGGAACAGACACGAGTGCTATTTGCACTGTGTATGGCAATGGGAGCGCAATCGTGACTGTTCTTAGCAGAAAACAACTCTTGCTAGTAGGACCAGAAACTGCATGTGATTCAACTCCATTTACGACTGGGAAACAAACACTAGCTCGCCTTACAAGAAACACACTCTGCTTTTGAGTAAAGAGCACTCTGCTACTCTACTGTGATTCCTATAGTGCCAGAACAGTGAGCTTGCTCAGAACAAATGAACTGTGCTTCCGACACACGGGCCATATCTAGTTCAACTCTGCTTAGGAAACTGACAAGAAGAGCAGCTTCTCTTCATTCCAATACACTGTGCAAGCTGGGAACAGACACTAGTGCTATTTGCACTGTGTATTGCAAATGGAGCGCAATAGTGACTCTTCTTACCAGAAAACAACTCTTTCTTGTTTGAGCAGAAACTGCATGTGATTCAACTCCATTTCTGACTGGGAAACAAATACTAGCTCGCCTTACAAGAAACATACTCTGCTTTTGAGAAAATAGCACTCTTCTAATCTACTGTGTTTCCTATAGGGCCAGAACAGTGAGCTTGCTCAGAACAAAAGAACTGTGCTTCCGACACACGGGCCATATCTAGTTCAACTCTGCTTAGGAAACTGACAAGAACAGTAGCTTCTCTTCAGTCCAATACACTGTACTTGCTGGGCACAGACGCGAATGCTATTTGCACTGAGTATCGCAATGGGAGCACAATTGTGACTGTTCTTAGCAGAAAACAACTCTTGCTAGTAGGACCAGAAACTGCATGTGATTCAACTCCGTTTACGACTGGGAAAAAAACACTAGCTCGCCTTACAAGAAACACACTCTGCTTTTGAGAAAAGAGCACTCTTCTAATCTACTGTGTTTCCTATATGGTCAGATCAGTGAGCTTGCTCAGAACAAAGGAACTGTGCTTCCGACACAGGGGCCATATCTAGTTCAACTCTGCTTAGGAAACTGACAAGAACAGTAGCTTCTCTTCAGTCCAATACACTGTAATGGCTGGGAACAGAAGCTAGTGCTATTTGCAATGTGTATGGCAAATGGAGCACAATAGTGAATCTTCTTACCAGAAAACAACTCTTGCTCATAGGACCAGAAACTGCATGTGATTCAACTCTATTTCTGACTGGGAAACAAATACTAGTTCGCCTTACAAGAAACACACTCTGCTTTTGAGAAAAGAGCACTCTTCTAATCTACTGTGTTTCCTACATGGTCAGATCAGTGAGCTTGCTCAGAACAAAGGAACTGTGCTTCCGACACACGGGCCATATCTAGTTCAACTCTGCTTAGGAAACTGACAAGAACAGTAGCTTCTCTTCAGTCCAATACACTGTAATGGCTGGTAACAGTCGCTAGTGCTATTTGCACTGTGTATGGCAAATGGAGCACAATAGTGAATCTTCTTACCAGAAAACAACTCTTGCTCATAGGACCAGAAACTGCATGTGATTCAACTCCATTTCTGACTGGGAAACAAATACTAGTTCGCCTTACAAGAAAAACACTCTGCTTTTGAGAAAAGAGCACTCTTCTAATCTACTGTGTTTCCTATAGGGCCAGAACATTGAGCTTGCTCAGAACAATAGAACTGTGCATCCAACCCACGGGCCATATCTAGTTCAACTCTGCTTAGGAAACTGACAAGAACAGTAGCTTCTCTTCAGTCCAATACACTGTACTTGCTGGTAAAAGTCGCTAGTGCTATTTGCAATGTGTATGGCAAATGGATCTCAATAGTGACTCTTCTTACCAGAAAACAACTCTTGCTTGTAGGAGCAGAACCTGCATGTGATTCAACTCCATTTCTGACTGGGAAACAAATACTAGCTCTCCTTACAAGAAACATACTCTGCTATAGAGAAAAGAACACTCTTCTACTCTACTGTGTTTCCTTAGGGCCAGAACAGTGAGCTTGCTCAGAACAAAAGAACTGTGCTTCCGACACAGGGGCCATATCTAGTACAACTCTGCTTAGGAAACTGACAAGAACAGTAGCTTCTCTTCAGTCCAATACACTGTACTTGCTGGGAACAGACACGAGTGCTATTTGACTGTGTATGGCAATGGGAGCGCAATCGTGACTGTTCTTAGCAGAAAACAACTCTTGCTAGTAGTACCAGAAACTGCATGTGATTCAACTCCATTTACGACTGGGAAACAAACACTAGCTCGCCTTACAAGAAACACACTCTGCTTTTGAGTAAAGAGCACTCTTCTACTCTACTGTGATTCCTATAGTGCCAGAACAGTGAGCTTGCTCAGAACAAATGAACTGTGCTTCTGACACACGGGCCATATCTAGTTCAACTCTGCTTAGGAAACTGACAAGAAGAGCAGCTTCTCTTCATTCCAATACACTGTGCAAGCTGGGAACAGACACTAGTGCTATTTGCACTGTGTATTGCAAATGGAGCGCAATAGTGACTCTTCTTACCAGAAAACAACTTTTTCTTGTAGGAGCAGAAACTGCATGTGATTCAACTCCATTTCTGACTGGGAAACAAATACTAGCTCACCTTACAAGAAACATACTCTGCTTTTGGGAAAATAGCACTCTTCTAATCTACTGTGTTTCCTATAGGGCCAGAACAGTGAGCTTGCTCAGAACAAAAGAACTGTGCTTCCGACACACGGGCCATATCTAGTTCAACTCTGCTTAGGAAACTGACAAGAACAGTAGCTTCTCTTCAGTCCAATACACTGTACTTGCTGGGCACAGACGCGAATGCTATTTGCACTGAGTATCGCAATGGGAGCACAATTGTGACTGTTCTTAGCAGAAAACAACTCTTGCTAGTAGGACCAGAAACTGCATGTGATTCAACTCCGTTTACGACTGGGAAAAAAACACTAGCTCGCCTTACAAGAAACACACTCTGCTTTTGAGAAAAGAGCACTCTTCTAATCTACTGTGTTTCCTATATGGTCAGATCAGTGAGCTTGCTCAGAACAAAGGAACTGTGCTTCCGACACACGGGCCATATCTAGTTCAACTCTGCTTAGGAAACTGACAAGAACAGTAGCTTCTCTTCAGTCCAATACACTGTAATGGCTGGTAACAGTCGCTAGTGCTATTTGCACTGTGTATGGCAAATGGAGCACAATAGTGAATCTTCTTACCAGAAAACAACTCTTGCTCATAGGACCAGAAACTGCATGTGATTCAACTCCATTTCTGACTGGGAAACAAATACTAGTTCGCCTTACAAGAAAAACTCTCTGCTTTTGAGTAAAGAGCACTCTTCTAATCTACTGTGTTTCCTATAGGGCCAGAACAGTGAGCTTGCTCAGAACAATAGAACTGTGCGTCCAACCCACGGGCCATATCTAGTTCAACTCTGCTTAGGAAACTGACAAGAACAGTAGCTTCTCTTCAGTCCAATACACTGTACTTGCTGGTAAAAGTCGCTAGTGCTATTTGCACTGTGTATGGCAAATGGATCTCAATAGTGACTCTTCTTACCAGAAAACAACTCTTGCTTGTAGGAGCAGAACCTGCATGTGATTCAACTCCATTTCTGACTGGGAAACAAATACTAGCTCTCCTTACAAGAAACATACTCTTCTATAGAGAAAAGAACATTCTTCTACTCTACTGTGTTTCCTTAAGGCCAGAACAGTGAGCTTGCTCAGAACAAAAGAACTGTGCTTCCGACACAGGGGCCATATCTAGTACAACTCTGCTTAGGAAACTGACAAGAACAGTAGCTTCTCTTCAGTCCAATACACTGTACTTGCTGGGAACAGACACGAGTGCTATTTGCACTGTGTATGGCAATGGGAGCGCAATCGTGACTGTTCTTAGCAGAAAACAACTCTTGCTAGTAGGACCAGAAACTGCATGTGATTCAACTCCATTTACGACTGGGAAACAAACACTAGCTCGCCTTTCAAGAAACACACTCTGCTTTTGAGTAAAGAGCACTCTTCTACTCTACTGTGATTCCTATAGTGCCAGAACAGTGAGCTTGCTCAGAACAAAAGAACTGTGCTTCCGACACACGGGCCATATCTAGTTCAACTCTGCTTAGGAAACTGACAAGAACAGTAGCTTCTCTTCAGTCCAATACACTGTACTTGCTGGGCACAGACGCGAATGCTATTTGCACTGAGTATCGCAATGGGAGCACAATTGTGACTGTTCTTAGCAGAAAACAACTCTTGCTAGTAGGACCAGAAACTGCATGTGATTCAACTCCGTTTACGACTGGGAAAAAAACACTAGCTCGCCTTACAAGAAACACACTCTGCTTTTGAGAAAAGAGCACTCTTCTAATCTACTGTGTTTCCTATATGGTCAGATCAGTGAGCTTGCTCAGAACAAAGGAACTGTGCTTCCGACACACGGGCCATATCTAGTTCAACTCTGCTTAGGAAACTGACAAGAACAGTAGCTTCTCTTCAGTCTAATACACTGTACTTGCTGGTAACCGTCGCTAGTGCTATTTGCACTGTGTATTGCAAATGGAGCACAATAGTGAATCTTCTTACCAGAAAACAACTCTTGCTCTTAGGACCAGAAACTGCATGTGATTCAACTCCATTTCTGACTGGGAAACAAATACTAGCTCGCCTTACAAGAAACACACTCTGCTTTTGAGAAAAGAGCACTCTTCTAATCTACTGTGTTTCCTATAGGGCCAGAACAGTGAGCTTGCTCAGAACAATAGAACTGTGCTTCTGACACACGGGCCATATCTAGTTCAACTCTGCTTGAAACTGACAAGAACAGTAGCTTCTCTTCAGTCCAATACACTGTACTTGCTGGGCACAGACGCGAGTGCTATTTGCACTGAGTAGGGCAATGGGAGCGCAATTGTGACTGTTCTTAGCAGAAAACAACTCTTGCTAGTAGGACCAGAAACTGCATGTGATTCAACTCCGTTTACGACTGGGAAACACACACTAGCTCGCCTTACAAGAAACACACTCTGCTTTTGAGTAAAGAGCACTCTTCTACTCTACTGTGATTCCTATAGTGCCAGAACAGTGAGCTTGCTCAGAACAAAGGAACTGTGCTTCCGACACACGGGCCATATCTAGTTCAACTCTGCTTAGGAAACTGACAAGAAGAGTAGCTTCTCTTCAGTCCAATACACTGTACATTCTGGGAACAGACGCTAGTGCTATTTGCACTGTGTATTGCAAATGGAGTGCAATAGTGACTCTTCTTACCAGAAAACAACTCTTGCTTGTAGGAGCAGAAACTGCATGTGATTCAAACCCCATTTCTGACTGGGAAACAAATACTAGCTCGCCTTACAAGAAACATACTCTGCATTTGAGAAAAGAGCACTCTTCTAATCTACTGTGTTTCCTATAGGGCCAGAACAGTGAGCTTTTCAGAAAAAAAGAACTGTGCTTCCGACACACTGGCCATATCTAGTTCAACTCTGCTTAGGAAACTGACAAGAACAGTATCTTCTCTTCAGTCCAATACAATGTACTTGCTGGGAACAGACACTAGTGCTATTTGCCCTGTGTATGGCAAATGGAGCGCAATAGTGACTCTTCTTACCAGAAAACAACTTGTGCTCGTAGGACCAGAAACTGCATGTGATTCAATTCCATTTCTGACAGGGAAACAAATACTAGCTCGCCTTACAAGAAACACACTCTGCTTTTGAGAAAAGAGCACTCTTCTAATCTACTGTGTTTCCTATAGGGCCAGAACAGTGAGCTTGCTCAGAACAATAGAATTGTGCGTCCAACACACGGGCCATATCTAGTTCAACTCTGCTTAGGAAACTGACAAGAACAGTAGCTTCTCTTCAGTCCAATACACTGTACTTGCTGGTAAATGTCGCTAGTGCTATTTGCACTGTGTATGGCAAATGGAGCGCAATAGTGAATCTTCTTACCAGAAAACAACTCTTGCTCATAGGACCAGAAACTGCATGTGATTCAACTCCATTTCTGACTGGGAAACAAATACTAGCTCACCTTACAAGAAACATACTCTGCTTTTGAGAAAAGAGCACTCTTCTAATCTACTGTGTTTCCTATAGGGCCAGAACAGTGAGCTTGCTCAGAACAAAAGAACTGTGCTTCTGACACACGGGCCATATCTAGTTCAACTCTGCTTAGGAAACTGACAAGAACAGTAGCTTCTCTTCAGTCCAATACACTGTACTTGCTGGGCACAGACGCGAATGCTATTTGCACTGAGTATCGCAATGGGAGCACAATTGTGACTGTTCTTAGGAGAAAACAACTCTTGCTAGTAGGACCAGAAACTGCATGTGATTCAACTCCGTTTACGACTGGGAAAAAAACACTAGCTCGCCTTACAAGAAACACACTCTGCTTTTGAGAAAAGAGCACTCTTCTAATCTACTGTGTTTCCTATATGGTCAGATCAGTGAGCTTGCTCAGAACAAAGGAACTGTGCTTCCGACACACGGGCCATATCTAGTTCAACTCTGCTTAGGAAACTGACAAGAACAGTAGCTTCTCTTCAGTCCAATACACTGTAATGGCTGGTAACAGTCGCTAGTGCTATTTGCACTGTGTATGGCAAATGGAGCACAATAGTGAATCTTCTTACCAGAAAACAACTCTTGCTCATAGGACCAGAAACTGCATGTGATTCAACTCCATTTCTGACTGGGAAACAAATACTAGTTCGCCTTACAAGAAACACACTCTGCTTTTGAGAAAAGAGCACTCTTCTAATCTACTGTGTTTCCTATAGGGCCAGAACAGTGAGCTTGCTCAGAACAATAGAACTGTGCGTCCAACCCACGGGCCATATCTAGTTCAACTCTGCTTAGGAAACTGACAAGAACAGTAGCTTCTCTTCAGTCCAATACACTGTACTTGCTGGTAAAAGTCGCTAGTGCTATTTGCACTGTGTATGGCAAATGGATCTCAATAGTGACTCTTCTTACCAGAAAACAACTCTTGCTTGTAGGAGCAGAACCTGCATGTGATTCAACTCCATTTCTGACTGGGAAACAAATACTAGCTCTCCTTACAAGAAACATACTCTGCTATAGAGAAAAGAACACTCTTCTACTCTACTGTGTTTACTTAGGGCCAGAACAGTGAGCTTGCTCAGAACAAAAGAACTGTGCTTCCGACACAGGGGCCATATCTAGTACAACTCTGCTTAGGAAACTGACAAGAACAGTAGCTTCTCTTCAGTCCAATACACTGTACTTGCTGGGCACAGACGCGAGTGCTATTTGCACTGAGTATGGCAATGGGAGCGCAATTGTGACTGTTCTTAGCAGAAAACAACTCTTGCTAGTAGGACCAGAAACTGCATGTGATTCAACTCCGTTTACGACTGGGAAACACACACTAGCTCGCCTTACAAGAAACACACTCTGCTTTTGAGTAAAGAGCACTCTTCTACTCTACTGTGATTCCTATAGTGCCAGAACAGTGAGCTTGCTCAGAACAAAGGAACTGTGCTTCTGACACACGGGCCATGTCTAGTTCAACTCTGCTTAGGAAACTGACAAGAAGAGTAGCTTCTCTTCAGTCCAATACACTGTACATGCTGGGAACAGACGCTAGTGCTATTTGCACTGTGTATTGCAAATGGAGCGCAATAGTGACTCTTCTTACCAGAAAACAACTCTTGCTTGTAGGAGCAGAAACTGCATGTGATTCAAACCCCATTTCTGACTGGGAAACAAATACTAGCTCGCCTTACAAGAAACATATTCTGCTTTTGAGAAAAGAGCACTCTTCTAATCTACTCTGTTTCCTATAGGGCCCGAACAGTGAGCTTGCTCAGAACAAAAGAACTGTGCTTCCGACACACGGGCCATATCTAGTTCAACTCTGCTTAGGAAACTGACAAGAACAGTAGCTTCTCTTCAGTCCAATACACTGTACTTGCCTGGAACAGACGCTAGTGCTATTTGCACTGTGTATGGCAAATGGAGCGCAATAGTGACTCTTCTTACCAGAAAACAACTCTTGCTTGTAGGAGCAGAAACTGCATGTGATTCAACTCCATTTCTGACTGGGAAACAAATACTAGGTCGCCTTACAAGAAACATACTCTGCTTTTGAGAAAAGAGCACTCTTCTAATCTACTGTGTTTCCTATACTGCCAGAACAGTGAGCTTGCTCATAACAAAAGAACTGTGCTTCCGACACACGGGCCATATCTAGTTCAACTCTGCTTAGGAAACTGACAAGAACAGTAGCTTCTCTTCAGTCCAATACACTGTACTTCCTGGGCACAGACGCGAGTGCTATTTGCACTGAGTATGGCAATGGGAGCGCAACTGTGACTGTTCTTAGCAGAAAACAACTCTTGCTAGTAGGACCAGAAACTCCATGTGATTCAACTCTGTTTACTACTGGGAAACAAACACTAGATCGCCTTACAACAAACACACTCTGCTTTTGAGAAAAGAGCACTCTTCTACTCTACTGTGATTCCTATAGGGCCAGAACAATGAGCTTGCTCAGAACAAAGGAACTGTGCTTTCGACAAACGGGCCATATCTAGTTCAAATCTGCTTAGGAAACTGACAAGAACAGTAGCGTCTCTTCAGTCCAATACACTGTACTTGCTGGGAACAGACGCTAGAGCTATTTGCACTGTGTATGGCAAATGGAGTGCAATAGTGACTCTTCTTACCAGAAAACAACTCTTGCTTGTAGGAGGAGAAACTGCATGTGATTCAACTCCATTTCTGACTGGGAAACAAATACTAGCTTGCCTTACAAGAAACACACTCTGCTTTTGAGAAAAGAGCACTCTTCTAATCTACTCTGTTTCCTATAGTGCCAGAACTGTGAGCTTGCTCAGAACAAAAGAACTGTGCTTCCCACACGGGCCATTTCTAGTGCAACTCTGCTTAGGAAACTGACAAGAACAGTAGCTTCTCTTCAGTCCAATACACTGTACTTGCTGGGAACAGACGCTAGTGCTATTTGCACTGTGTATGGCAATGGGAGTCAATCGTGACTGTTCTTAGCAGAAAACAACTCTTGCTAGTAGGACCAGAAACTTCATGTGATTCAACACCGTTTACGACAGGGAAACAAACACTAGCTCGCCTTACAAGAAACACACTCTGCTTTTGAGAAAAGAGCACTCTTCTAATCTACTGTGTTTCCTATATGGTCAGATCAGTGAGCTTGCTCAGAACAAAGGAACTGTGCTTCCGACACACGGGCCATATCTAGTTCAACTCTGCTTAGGAAACTGACAAGAACAGTAGCTTCTCTTCAGTCCAATACACTGTACTTGCTGGAACTGTCGCTAGTGCTTTTTGTACTGTGTATGGCAAATGGAACGCAATAGTGAATCTTCTTACCAGAAAACAACTCTTGCTCATAGGACCAGAAACTGCATGTGATTCAATTCCATTTCTGACAGGGAAACAAATACTAGCTCGCCTTACAAGAAACACACTCTGCTTTTGAGAAAAGAGCACTCTTCTAATCTACTGTTTTTCCTATAGGGCCAGAACAGTGAGCTTGCTCAGAACAATAGAACTGTGCTTCTGACACACGGGCCATATCTAGTTCAACTCTGCTTGAAACTGACAAGAACAGTAGCTTCTCTTCAGTCCAATACACTGTACTTGCTGGTAAAAGTCGCTAGTGCTATTTGCACTGTGTAGGGCAAATGGAGCGTAATAGTGAATCTTCTTACCAGAAAACAACTCTTGCTCATAGGACCAGAAACTGCATGTGATTCAACTCCATTTCTGACTGGGAAACAAATACTAGCTCGCGTTACAAGAAACACACTCTGCTTTTGAGAAAAGAGCACTCTTCTAATCTACTGTTTTTCCTATAGGGCCAGAACAGTGAGCTTGCTCAGAACAATAGAACTGTGCTTCTGACACACGGGCCATATCTAGTTCAACTCTGCTTGAAACTGACAAGAACAGTAGCTTCTCTTCACTCAAATACACTGTACTTGCTGGGCACAGAAGCAAGTGCTATCTGCACTGTGTATGGCAAAGGGAGCCCAATCGTGACTCTTCTTAGCAGAAAACAACTTTTGCTAGTAGGACCAGAATCTGCATGTGATTCACCTCCGTTTACGACTGGGAAACAAACAGTAGGTTGCCTTACAAGAAACACACTCTGCTTTTGAGAAATGAGCACTCTTCTACTCTACTGTGATTCCTATATGGCCAGAAGAGTGAGCTTGCTAGAGATCAAAGGAACTGTGCTTCCGACACACGGGCCATATCTAGTTCAACTCTGCTTAGGAAACTGACAAGAACAGTAGCTTCTCTTCAGTCCAATACACTGTACTTGCTGGGCACAGATGCTAGTGCTATTTGCACTGTGTATGGCAAATGGAGCTCAATAGTGACTCTTCTTACCAGAAAACAACTCTTGCTTGTAAGAGCAGAAACTGCATGTGATTCAACTCCATTTCTGACTGGGAAACAAATACTAGCTCGCCTTACAAGAAACACACTCTGCTTTTGAGAAAAGAGCACTCTTCTAATCTACTGTGTTTCCTATAGGGCCAGAACAGTGAGCTTGCTCAGAAAAAAAGAACTGTGCTTCCGACACACGGGCCATATCTAGTTCAACTCTGCTTAGGAAACTGACAAGAACAGTAGCTTCTCTTCAGTCCAATACACTGTACTTGCTGGGCACAGACGCGAGTGCTTTTTGCACTGAGTATGGCAATGGGAGCACAATTGTGACTGTTCTCAGCAGAAAACAACTCTTGCTAGTAGGACCAGAAACTGCATGTGATTCAACTCCGTTTACGACTGGGAAACAAACACTAGCTCGCCTTACAAGAAACACACTCTGCTTTTGAGTAAAGAGCACTCTTCTACTCTACTGTGATTCCTATAGTGCCAGAACAGTGAGCTTGCTCAGAACAAAGGAACTGTGCTTCCGACACACGGGCCATATCTAGTTCAACTCTGCTTAGGAAACTGACAAGAAGAGTAGCTTCTCTTCAGTCCAATACACTGTACATGCTGGGAACAGACTCTAGTGCTATTTGCACTGTGTATTGCAAATGGAGCACAATAGTGACTCTTCTTACCAGAAAACAACTCTTGCTTGTAGGAGCAGAAACTGCATGTGATTCAAACCCCATTTCTGACTGGGAAACAAATACCAGCTCGCCTTACAAGAAACATACTCTGCTTTTGAGAAAAGAGCACTCTTCTAATCTACTCTGTTTCCTATAGGGCCAGAACAGTGAGCTTGCTCAGAACAAAAGAACTGTGCTTCCAACACACGGGCCATATCTAGTTCAACTCTGCTTAGGAAACTGACAAGAACAGTAGCTTCTCTTCAGTCCAATACACTGTACTTCCTGGGAACAGAGGCTAGTGCTATTTGCACTGTGTATGGCAAATGGAGCGCAATAGTGACTCTTCTTACCAGAAAACAACTCTTGCTTGTAGGAGCAGAAACTGCATGTGATTCAACTCCATTTATGACTGGGAAACAAATACTAGGTCGCCTTACAAGAAACATACTCTGCTTTTGAGAAAAGAGCACTCTTCTAATCTACTGTGTTTCCTATAGTGCCAGAACAGTGAGCTTGCTCAGAACAAAAGAACTGTGCTTCCGACACACGGGCCATATCTAGTTCAACTCTGCTTAGGAAACTGACAAGAACAGTAGCTTCTCTTCAGTCCAATACACTGTACTTCCTGGGCACAGACGCGAGTGCTATTTGCACTGAGTATGGCAATGGGAGCGCAACTGTGACTGTTCTTAGCGAAAACAACTCTTGCTAGTAGGACCAGAAACTCCATGTGATTCAACTCCGTTTACGACTGGGAAACAAACACTAGATCGCCTTACAACAAACACACTCTGCTTTTGAGAAAAGAGCACTCTTCTACTCTACTGTGATTCCTATAGGGCCAGAACAGTGAGCTTGCTCAGAACAAAGGAACTGTGCTTTCGACACACGGGCCATATCTAGTTCAAATCTGCTTAGGAAACTGACAAGAACAGTAGCGTCTCTTCAGTCCAATACACTGTACTTGCTGGGAACAGACGCTAGAGCTGTTTGCACTGTGTATGGCAAATGGAGTGCAATAGTGACTCTTCTTACCAGA